>NC_072053.1:53196333-53387333 GCF_027791375.1 Indicator indicator | reverse complement strand
ATATGCCTATGCTCCGATCTAGTTTTAGCTCTGTGGCGATAGCTCGCTAATAGTTGCTAACACTTTTGCAGCAAGATCTCAAATGGTTTGATTTGGTTGTCTTACCTAAATCTGAACAGTGCAAAAATATAACCACATCTCAATACCTAGAGCTGTATACATACTACACTCAAAAAAACTACGATTAAGCAATCCGATTATACACAGCCTGGCCAGGTAACAACAGCTATTTTTCAACATCTTCGGAAGTACACACTTGCTGTGAAATGTATTTTTATATTTAAAGGTATTGACTATGCACCTCTTACATAGGTCCATTAAAATCACTGCTATCAACAGCTGATTTTATAAATTACAGCAATACTAATTGTAATATAGTATAGGGTTGTATAATAGCTTGTTAAACTTGAGTGTTGACTACCTTGAGTCTAAGGTCAATAAGAATATCAGAATTAGATGAGCAAGGCTATTAATTACACTTAAATAACATCTATTAGTCCATTTATTTTCCTGTTGATGATTTTACTACTCAAATCTTCTCATCATATATAGCTCTATAAAGATATCTGGGCTACAGAAGTTTGTCCAAGAAAAAGAGGTAATGACAAAAAATGGCGTAAAGAGATATTTTTAATAAGTTCCTTATAATCTGTTATTTTTACATGATTCATAAAATAAATACTGTATCCATATAATAAAGCTCCTTAATCACATGAAAATATTTTTCATAGATAAAAGAGAAAACCGTAACAGTATCACTATCAAAATCAAAGCTTATACAGTAACATCAAGCCTTCAGAAAAGTGTTCAGAGTTTTCCTTTTCATTAAGGGGATAGTAACAAACTGATCCTCCTCAATAAAATGCAAAGACCTGTACTCAAACGTTGCTCTGGCAAAATGAAAGTATTCCACCTCTTCATAGTTTTCACTGTCCTGACCACAACAGGGCTGCACTTCATTCCCAATGCAGGTATCAGTAGTCATTGTTCATGACAACAAGCAGATTCACTGAGGCTTTCAAAAACATTTTAGTGAGCATCAAGACTTGCCAGAGAAAACAAAACACATGCTTTTTTTTACAGAATCATAGAATGTTAACAGCTGGAAGGGACCTTGAAAAATCATCTAGTCCAACCCCCCTGCCAGAGCAGGACCACCTAGAGTAGATCACACAAGAATACACCCAGGTGGGCCTTGAACATCTCCAGAGAGGGAGACTCCACAACCCCCTGGGTAGCCTGTTCCAATGTTCTGTTACCCCCATAGTTAAATAATTTTTCCTTATGTTTACATAGAACTTCTTATGCCTCAGGTTCCTCCCATTGCCCCTTGTCCTGTCATTGGGCATCACCATGAAGAGCCTGGCTCCATCCTCTCGGCACTCACCCTTTATGTACTTATAAATATTAATGAGGTCACCTTTTAGTCTCTTTCTCTCCAGGCTAAAGAGCCCCAGCTCCCTCAGTCTCTCTTCATAAAGATGTTCCGCTCCCTTAATCATTTTTGCAGCTCCATGATGGACTGTCTCAAGCAGGTCCCTGTCCTTCTTAAACTGAGGGGCCTAGAAATGGACTCAATACTCCACATGCAGCCTCACCAGGGCAGAGTAGAGGGGGAGGAGAACCTCTCTTGACCTACTAACCACATCCCTTGGCATTGGCTTTCTTGGCCACAAGAGCACATTGCTGGCTCATGGTCAACCTTCCATCACTGGATCTTCCTTCACTGCTTCTTTTCCCCTTCACTGTTCTCCAGCAGGTCAGTCCCCAACCTATACTTGTCCATGGGGTTGCTCTTTCCCAGGTACAAGACTCTACGCTTGCCCTTGTTGAACTTCATTAAATTTCTCCCTGCCCAACTCTCCAGCCTGTCCAAGTCCCGCTGAATGGCAGCACAACCCTCTGGTGTGTCAGCCACCCCACCCAGTTTGGTGTCATCAGCAAATCTGCTGACAGTGCACTCTGTGTCCTCATCCATGTTGTCACTGAATATACTGGTCCCAATACTGACCCCTGAGGGACTCCACTAGATATAGGCCTCCAACTAGACTCCATCCCATTGACCATAACTCTCTGACTTCTTTCCTTCAACCACTTCACATTCCACCTTGACCATCCAGACCACACTTCCCCAGTTCAGCTGCAAGGATACAGTGGGAGACAGACAAAGATAAACCACATTCACTGCTCTACCATCATCTATCCATTTGGTTATGTCCTCATAAAAGGCTATGAGGTTGGTCAAACATGACTTCCTCTTGGTAAAACCATCCTGACTGCTCCTAATGATCTTGTTGTCCTTGATATGCCTAAAAACAGCACTAAGGATAAGTTGTTCCATTAGCTTTCCAGGGAGAGAAATGAGTCTGACCAGTACATAGTTACCTGGGTCCCTCCTTCTTACCCTTTTTCAAGATTGGAGTGACATTTGCCCTTCCAGTCAGGGATAACAGATCAGCGTTGGCAAAAATATGTCTCCATACTTACTACTTAGTCATGTGCACACAGAGCAGGTGGGATCACCTAGTATTTTCCATCTTATCTAGGCTTATTCTATATCTGCTCACATTACTAAATCCCCAACAAAAAGAAAGACATAATAAGACTGGATAGCTCCTGTTTCACAGCATGTACATACCAGATCAGGATCCCATGTACATTACTTGTCAGTCAGCCTAGGAAAAATTTTTATGAACTACATATCTAGTAAGGCCTGCTTACCAACAAATACACATTTCATGTTTGACTACACGCTCCACCTGAAGCTCAGCCTATGGCTGAAGTATTTTAAAGACATCTTGTCCAAGTGGATTCTGTAGCACCTAACAAGCCATATATGCACAATGATACTTTTCCCTTAAATGAAAACTCTAATAAGGTCTCCCTGTCCTGTCCAATGGTCAGTTTACAGAAAATCTGTTTACTTATGTAATTTTTGGTTAGAAGCACCATTGGCTACAGACACTGTGACTGCATGAAACCCATGTCCCTAGGAAAATAGGCAAAAAAGCCTATGAAGAGGATCCCACTGTCTCGGTTACCTTTTGCAGTGTCTGCTTGCCAACACAGCTGAGAAGGTCTTCCAAACATTTGTTTACTTTGCTCCAAATTAAAATCCTTTCTCTCTCTGTACTCATGGTCATAGAGAGAAGTGATTGCTCTCCTCATCACAATTGTTATTCTTTCAAAGATAAGAAGCAGTATGTTCCTTTTCTATTTATTAGACTGAATATATTCAGTTTCTGAGTCCCCTCAAATTATTTGCTGTACAGGCTTCTTACAGCTCTGTTCTTCTCTAGTATCTTTCAAGATGGGTAGATTCAGTGTGCTAATCTATTTACAGTATTCCAATAGATGCCTTCCCAGTAGCTAAGGTAACAGGGTAGAGACATAAAAATCTAACACAAAATTCCTTTTGATGCCAGACAGAATTTTCTTTGTTCTGCAGCATTATGATGAGATTCTGTCCCAGCACAGCCACTACATTTTTCTCCACAAATGTGCCTCTCAGCCAGTTCTTACTGTGCATTTCCACAGCCAGTGCATGTGCAATTGGCTTTCTGGAATTTCATCTTTTACGACTATAATTCACTGAGCAACTGGTACACAGGTAAACACACAAATTCGCTGTAGAAGACACTTCCCTTATATTACCAACTGATTATAGTAAAAGCTATGTACTTTCTTTATGATTATACGAAGTAATACATAATCCTCATGCACCAACCAAGACCTGGTTCACGTTCGTCCAGTGATTGTTCCGCATGAAGGACAGACAGCAGTTGCTGTTTAGGCAAACACAGATGTTTGCGTCCACTTCCTTACATGAATTAATTGCCATTATTTGGAAAAACAGAGGTGCAGAAAGCGATTTCATTTCATTAGAAAAGCAATCAGCCCTGCGATCTGTTTAACAGTTCTTCTCCATTACAAGGAAGTATATTACAAGCCTGAGACTTGGGCTTTCATCTTTCTGATCTCATCAGGACTTTAACAAAAGAAAGGTGTTGAGCGCAAAGTATCTAACAAAGACAGAAGAAAGTAAACACATACTTGAATACTTGGCTACAGCAAGGCACCTGTGAGGAACTGAGCCCCTCACATGATCTCAGTGTTTTATAGGACTAGATCCACATCTTTTATATTAGTAGTCAAACGAGATACTTATGTATGTCCCAGAAAAAGGCTTCAGGACCAGGTACTTATACTAAAGAGAAACAAAATCTTTCATTTTAGCTAATAATTTTAATCGGCACTTTTTAAAGAACTTGGATCAGTTCAGCCTCTGCTAAATGAAAAGTGTTAAGTAATCTCAAAAAACACAGCAAAAAAGCTGCACAGGCAGAAACCCTGCTTCCTCAAGCTAAAGAACCACAAATCACATTTAAGCATGCAAGTAACCTCATCTTCTGATGATCCCCAGGACTTAAATTCACAGTTACACCACTGTCTCTGGACACACACACACTGGTCAGATTACATCAGACATGCTCCATGCACGCACCTACTGCCCTGTAGCTGCTGGAATATGCTCAGCCCACTGCATTAGAATAGAATTAAAAACCCCTGACACTGAGTGTGATACATAGTGTGGACATCATACCCTTGGCATCAACTTACTTAGCTGAGAAAGGCACTCTTTGTGCTGCACTATTTGCCACAAAACACACACCCAAAGTCCATTGTTAGTGAGAGGATAATGAACTAGATGGTCCTCCTACCATCCCACATTATGCTCTTATGATTTCTTCCCAGCTCCCTACCATCCATGTTCTGCCAGTTCCTTACCACACGTCTTATTTAAGGCAAATTAATAAGAATAACTATGCCTGTCTTGTTAAAACATCTTTTAGGACGGAAATGGTAAAGACAGAAATAAATTTACAATTATATAAGTTAACATGAGTTGGACAGCTTTGACTTAGAAGAAAAGATGCTACTCTTACATGTATTGTAGATTGACGTTTTTCACAAATGCATGACGGGACACAAATCTCAAGCCTGAATCCACCACAGTCCTGTGAAAACACATAAAACCATTAGAATATTTCATTTAAAATATAATGGAAATAATAATGATAATAATATTTAAAATAAAGAGTGTGCATGAAATCTGAAAAAGGCTGAACTGTTAGATCTACAACTGTTCTCTATAACACACAGTTAAGCCTACACTCTGATAAGGTCTCTATATGATTCTGTTAGTAAAAGGAAATAACTTTAGAAAATATGTATCTCATATACTCACAGGTTTTTAAGTCCAACATAAAATCCAACTTCATTATCATTGATACTTTCTAATTTTCGCTGATTTGCGATATAACTGTTAGAAAAGGAAGAGAGAAAAAAGTATGAAAGTGGATCCTTCCATGGCTTTTACTGTTCACAGATCAAACACTTATGTCTGAAAGTCAGTAGTAATGGCTAACCTATTGCAATTAACATTAAGTTCCAGGTGGAGCATCTACAGAGTACAAGTGCTCCTTAAAATCTTCTCCAGAATTCAAGTACTTGGTGGTACTGGGCTAGAGGAGAAACTGTTGAGTTTTGCACAGGGGAAATGAAGTCCTGTCCATCAAGGAAGTAAGTCACTTTGAAGGCACAGTAATGAAGCTGCATTACGGTGTCACCATTTTCCAAGACTCACTTCCCTATCTCATGGATTTCTCAACAGCAAAACCATCAGCTTTAATGTGGCAGTGGAGTTATCCCAGCTATACAGAGGGGGAATCTAACTGTCCTAGCTTTCTGTCTCCTGTTGCTAACTTAATCACTGTTAAACTGATTTTCTCCTGTCACAAAGTAGTTTCAGTTCTATTTACGAAGCGTGGCATCAGGGAAACTGAGGAAAAGGAGCTTGTACTTCATAATGTTATATACACAAGCAGAAATTAAAACAATACAAACTACCATAGCAGACTAAAACATTGAGTTCACTCACATCATGAATATCTGCCCGAACCCCAGAAGGATGTGGGCATACAAGTTGGTCTTTGTGTTACCATTATGTGAGACCTGTGAATAACCAGTGACATCCCACAGACCAGAAATTGAAATGTTTTACAGATAATGCATGGGACCACTTCTGCAGAAAGAACAAAGGTTTCATGGTGCAAATTATGCAGTCTAGGAAGAGGAACTAAAGGGAAACTGTAATTCAACTGACATTACGGGCAGAAAAGTAAGCCTGATGTTAAAAGATGCCTCACTAAAGAGTCCACGTTTTTCAAAAGATAACTTCAGTCCCAGTAAACCTTAAACAGAGAATGCCCTCTATCTCCATGAGCATCCAGAACTAACCAAAACTGCAGGTTTTCGTAAAAAGTAATCTTTTCTTGCTAGAGTGAAACTTGTACACAATAAAAGCATTTTTTTAAGGTTGTTATTATTTAAAGGGAATTCTGGTGAATTGGAAACAAGATGTACTTCTTTCCCAAAGGCAAACTATCTACCTCAACTGGTGTGTTTAGAGAAATTCACTGTGCATCCATATGTCAACAGAAGCTTTAAAATTCCAAAAGCTGGGTTGGGCTGTCCTCCAAAGCTGTAAAGATGACTTGGGCTATGCACTTGCCAAGTACTAGGAGAAGCAAAACGTTTACCCTAATGGGATCCATTCTCCCTTAGGAAAAATAAGGGCAGTAAAAAGATGATATATAATGCTAGACAAAACACATTACTACAGCACCATACCTGGAGGATATATTAGGAAAAAATTAACATGGTGCACCCATTACAAGGTAAGAAGGTCCTTTGTATTTCGTGTTTCCTTCCTTAGATTTTTCAGGGTAATCCGATTTACTCTCTTGGAGTTTATTGATCTGTTTTTTCGGTTTTGCTTTTGTTTGGTTTTTGGTTTTTTTTCGTTGGTTGGTTGGTTGGTTGGGGTTTTTTACATATTTTGCCATGTAAAAGCAACAAATTAGTTTTTCAAAACTATCAGTTCTTCCATCTGAGAATTCTGCAAGTGAATGACCATACTTCCTCTGAACCTGCCCTGAAGAAGAACTCACAATTTAATTATCACCTTCTCTGTCACCTGGATCTCATAATACTAAAATAAATTTATGCAAGAGGTATCAAAGATACCTTCCTCATCCTGCTCTCAGTGTTGAACCCAGAAGAATTCTGTCAAGACCAAGCACAGATGGAGAAAACACACAGGAGAAGGAATTGAGGAAAATGGACAGAGAAACAAGGAGGGAGAAGACAGACTCTCAAGAATAAAAGAAACTAAGCAATCCATTGTACTATCTGAACACTAACCCATCAAAAAAACCTCTGACAAATGCTGCCAAAACACTGATCCATCACTTTAATGTATTTATCACCCATCCAAATCTGACACTGAAATATTAATACAAAAACATCTAACCAGAAACCTCCACTACAAGAAGCTGCAGAACCTGACAGAACTTACACTGCCATACTGAAATACATGTGTATTACCTCCTGTGGTAAGCCTTAGACAGCGTAAAACAGCTTAGATCTGCTGAAGTCAGTGAATCTACTAAAATTTACATTAGATTAAGATCTGAATATGAGCATACAAACAGTATTGGTCCATTAGAGATCAAATTAAAGAATTATGTTTGGGAAGAAGAAACAGCATGAGCTAATTTTCTTTCCTTCTCTTATTGCATTCCTTAAAAAAAAGGGGGATGGAAGGCATACTGCACTCTGAGCTGGTATTAACTTATTTACACTGATTATGATTGCAGTTCCTAACTGAAATAACCAAAAGAAACCATGGATTTTGCAGTAGGAACCCAGAATAAATTCTAAGTACAACTAACTCAAAACACAAACTGCTCTGTAATACATTTGTAAAAACACTCTCAGCAGAACATGACAGTAAAGCAAATTTCACAGCTGGAAATCCTTGAAGAAAGAGTGGACAGATGTAATTTACCATAAGCAGGTCACATCCTCTTATGCTTCCTTACTTGCTTGACAAGTCTGTTTTAAATTAAGTCTTTGCAGCTATTGCATAGCAGTGAGAAAGAAAGGAATATGATGATGTACCTGTACACTGTAAGGGGAAGCTGTCCTTCTGTTTAATTTAGAGGAAGGTTTGAAATAAAAACTCTCCCTAACTGAAGTCTATTTTTACCTTCTTCGCAACTAATCTACCTTGATGTTACTTATCATCAAACATTAATACTATAAAAGCTCTGACTTGCAGTGGGTGATGCTGAGAAATGTAATTTGCCTGCCTGCCCTTAAGAATATCCACCCTACTCTCTAACTGAACATTTTTATTGTAGCAAGAAGAAAAACATCCTGACTCATGGCTGGCTGGTCATGTGAGCTGCCTGGAAGCTCCCACTGCACACCACAGCAAAGCATAGCACCGCCAAAACCTGGCTGGAGAGTACCCAGTTGGATCACATGTATCAGCTCACAAATATCAATTGCTGCCTCTAAACTAAACCTTCAGCTGCCTACAATACTATTTGCTTGATTATACTATAGCATTCTGCTTTTCCTTCAATGAGTCATCAGTAAACAATATTTGTTTTCAGACCTTTAATTTCATCTCCCCTTTATAAACTACTCATTATTTCTAATAAAGGCATTCAGAATCACACACCTACTGCCTGCACATTGCAACCTACAACAACACGTTCATCTCAGCACACTTCAGCAACCATTGCATAATGTCACATACTCATACTTCCTCACTTCTGCAACATTCTGTAATGGATATTTTTAAATTCAATCATAAAAGAGTTATATCCTTCAAAGTTCTCCTTCCAGAGGGTAGTCTTCACTTCTGCTCATAACACATGTGAAAGACTACAGATACAGTAATTGAACTGCAAGAGCATGAACAGAAAGCACGATCTCTAATATGGTCTAGGTTATTTTGTGCCTTAATAGCCCAAAAAAGAGATTTCACACTAACTTTCAAGTCTTCTCCTTAACCTGAAGGAAAAAAAAACAACACAAAAAAAAAAAAAAGAACCCTGGCTAGCAGCATAAGTATACCTTCCTAAATTATTTTACTCTATTTCCTGTGGATTAATGTATGCTGAAAGTACACTACTCCATTTGGAGCTATTAGGACATGCTGGAAAACTACTGCAACATAGATGACAGCAAATAACACTGTAATTCCGTTCCAGAAGTATTTCTGTTGCCAGAAAACTCCCTTTATGGGAAACATATTTTCTTAACACTCCAAAAAATAAGTCAATTATCTGGTTCATTCATCGGGGGGGGGGGGGGGGGGGGGGGGAGCGGAATATAGCTTTTAAAATTAAAAAGCATTCCCTGGTGAAACATTTCTGAAGTTTAGGAAAAAAATTTGTATTCCAAGTTATTTTTTTGCTAAATCTTCAGAGAAAAAAGCAGCACACTCCTGACACTGAACTGTCAGTAGATGAATTAGCATTTAATGACAGGTCATGTGTGTTCCTGATCTACACTACCGTGAAAGCTGAATGTTACTATCAACAATTAAACACTGCAAACCTCCCTAGTGCTGTATTTTTGTACAAACTAAAATGTCAGACCAAGTTCATCAAAAGATTTGCTAAAACTTACGGGCATTTTCAACACACCTGGGCTGATTTATGTTTATGCATCAAAATCATGCAAAAATCATAAGCTTGACACAATAGCTGATGAAATTGGCAGATTCAGATGGGTTTCACTTGCAGTCCTTCTGAAACCAAATTTAAAATAATGCTCAAGGGGTGTGAACTCAGTTTAAAAAGTTAGCATAGAACTACACAATGCTGCACATTAGGAATGTCACGTTTCAGGAAAATGTATGAGCCATTCTCTTCTCAACTAAGGTATCTTTCTACACAGGACCAGCTCCCCCTAGGAAGGAAACTAACAGCAAGCTTACTCCAATTATTTTATTCTATTTTGCTGTACCACCAGCGCCAGACCTCCATGTGGCCAACCTCCAGAAATAGAACTTCTACTGCCATAACTCAAAAAAAGAGGCAGTGTGGCAGTGTCCAGTTAGCCCACTGTGGACTTCACTAGTTTTCATCAATTTCACCAGCAGGTGCTTTAATCCTTGGCTGGCTGGTGTCTCCTAACAAATTCTGAGCAAGTGCTGTGGTGGTATTTTTTTTAAAGTGTGAATCACTATTTTACAAAGAGTGAAAAACTGATTGCCACTATCACAGGCTCCTTAGATCATCCTTCAGGGTAGTTTTTTTTCCTCCCATTTAGAGTATTTAACCATGACTCACAGAAGACTACAGGAGGTAGCTCTCTACATGCTAGTACTGCAGCTCTGAATCTTTCTTTACATCCATTGGCACACCCACTTTTTGAGCAAATCCTTCACTACGCTAATCTCACATTCAGACAACACGTTGTACAGGGTGATCCAGAACTCAGCATCTCATGGCCAAGGTCACAAATCAATTATCTTCAAGAATTCCCTACTCTATGCCAAATACCAAGAGACAGCAGGACTCAGACATTCTGCTCCATACCAATGTACTATGATTACTCAATTAGTAGTACACAACTACTATTGGGAATTGCTCCTCCAAAGCCATCAACCTAAACACTTAGTGCCTACTCACCAGCTTAAAGCAGGAGAAAGTGGGAATCCAGTGGCTACTGCAGTCCTGTTTTAGGACTGCAGGAGCAGATCCATGCTCTTGCTTATGATTACAATTCCCTGGGACACTGAAAGCCCATGGTTTGGCAGCAAACTTCAGTTACCCCTCTTTACAGCATGCAAACATGAAGGCAAATAAAGTAAAAATAAATTAGTATGTCTGCAATGCAGAGTTTAAGGAAGAAGCTACTATAAGTAGAGGCAGAGAAAACACAACCTAACACACCCTTGGCCTCACCTAAGTTACTGGCTTGGCTTTAAGGTCTTCTTTTCAAATAGCAGGCTATCAAATCAAGCAAACTCTCAAGACATTTTATGCAGCTTTCCAGACTCAAGATTCATGTTTTTGAAAGGCTCCACCTTCAGTGTTACTTTCTCCAAAATGCTTATTTAACTGTCTTCTCCATTCAGAGACTTGTCCACCTCCTTGAACTCCAAGGGATTCACATATTTAATGTTTCATCAAGACATCAGTTTCAGAAATTTACCCAGAGGTCAGCTGACAGCTACAGTTTACCTTTTCCTTAGCAAAGATATTCTGGAAATGCTGATACTCCTTGATACTGTCAGGAAGAATATCAGGCCAGACAATAACCTATTTATTCAAAAAGTTCTGTCTTAATCATTGAGTATTGACTTCAGTATACTTAGCTACAAAGCACATTTCATCCGCTGTGTATGAAATAATCTCAGCAGACTATTGGGAAGAGGTTTAAACTCCTATATGATCCTTTAATATACACACTAAAAATTAAGTAACAAAAGGAGAGTACCAAATGTAGCTTTTTATTAGTTCTCAACATAAAGTAGACACAAATCTATTATTATTATATTAAATAGTATTGTTATTCAATTAATTATATTCAAATAATAATAATTGGCTCACAAGGAAAAAAATCTTCTCAATTAATAAATACTAACAAATATATATGACATATATTTCTCCTACAGAACCACCTAGTGTGGTGACTGTGGTAGCACAACCACTTTCTTTTTCAAAAATTGCACGAACCACCTCTTTAGCTGTCACTGGCCTTGATGCAAATGAGAATGGCAAAACATCAGTTCAGTAACAACACTGTAAAAATGCTCCTGATCATCCTTTATATACATCTTTTAATGTTCCTCAGTGAATCAAAACATTAAAGCATCTTGTTTGATATCAAAACCTTTGAATTCTCTTCTTTCCAGGCACCCATCTTCAACCAGGGACTTTGTGGAAAGGGTTTCTGAAGTGAGTTTCACATCCTTCAGAGCTAGACAAGCACTTGTTGATATAAATCAGTATTGCTTTACAACATTTTAAGTATTTTTCCTTTCTCCAGGTTTTGACATGTTCAGTATTCCCTGACTCTTTGATTCAGTGTTGTATACTTTTAGCATAATTTCAAGAACTGGGTTTGGCTGAGCTGGAGTTAATTCTCCTCTGAGCATCTTTCTAGTGCTGTGTTTTGCAGTGCTGTAGCTGGGTATTGATAATACACCAGTGTTTTGGCTACTGCCAAAGGAGCACCCAGGCTGTGCTTTTCCAACATTTCCCCGCCCTGAGAGTATGTTGAAGCATGGGCAAGATTTTCAGAGGGGACACAACCAGGCCACCTGACCCAAGCCAACCAAAAGTGTATTCCATGCCATAGGAAGTCAGCTCAGATATATAAGATAAGTGAAAGAGGGAAGTGTGGGGACATTCATTGATGGCACTGTCTTCTGGAGCAACTGCTATGCATAGTGTCCTGCTTCCCAGGAGTGACCAAAGCATCATCCAGCTTGATGGGAAGTAGAGAATAACATCTTCGTTTGCTCTTGCTTCCATGCATGTCGTTTGCTTTTGTTTTGCATTATTAAAATTGCTTCTTATTACAGCCTTTTTATTATATTTTCCCCTCTCCCCTGTCTATCTGAGAAGGTGAGTACTGATGGTGGCAAGCACGTATCTCCACAGTTGTTTCCAAGTGAAGACACCTCAGGGTCACCATTTATGATTTTATCTGTAGTGTTCTTCTCATAGGCTGCATGTTACGGTGTTTCCAGGTGAAGACAAGACGAGAAGACTCTTATCGCGAAAGACAAAAGCATTTATTGTCTAAGCAACTAAGTAAAGCGCTAAGCACAAGCCAAAGCAAAGTAAGAGCTTAAGCATAAGCCTAAGCCTACTACTCTGTTACATAGTCAACTTCTAGACTTTTCTAATACAGAGCTGCCACATCCCAGTTGGCTATCCTTTCACTAACATGGGTCCAAGCAAAGCATACAATAGGTTAATACTGACAAACAAGCTTCTCAACATACCCAGTCAGCTTCTGCGTAGTCTTCCTCTTAGTTACAAGGTATTTACGTTCTTTCCAACTCAAAGACAAAACACATCCTTCTCAAAAGTTGTTGAAAAATTTGCTATTTTCATACATGTGAGTGAGAGAGAAGCTTTGGTGGGTACTTGGCCCCCAACCAGGGCCAAACCACCACACTCTACCATCTTCCCGTCAAATTAAACTCTCACCCTGCATGCATATCTCTCACAAGGTAACGTTTTATGCTACAGTAGTCTTCAAACTTCTCTACTTCTGCAAAGCTGCCTTCCCCTTACCCACCACTACTTCTGATTTATGTTTACAACTTTTGTTCCCGCTACTGGTTAAGAGTAGGGCAATTTTTTTCTCATTTGCCAGCCTGTTTCTCCTTAAGGTTCTTAAGACCACGTCATACCCCTACACACACCTTTCAGCAGTTCTCCTACCCACATACTTTTGCAGCATTCCTCTTGCTCTGGGATGTGCATGGTGGAGGTAAAGTGTTCACTTGCAATTGTAAAACACCAAGCAGATATTTTAATGATACCTCCTAAACCTTTCATTTCAGATACCTGCTGCAAAGAGCAAAACTGCTTCAAATTAAACAGTTCATTAAAAGTTGTAAGAGTGTGTAGACATGATCTACAGCAGGTAAAAACTATGCATACAACAGATCAAGCAAACAGAAGGAATCTCCTTGTCTTCAATTAGACAGGAATGCCATGGAGGACTGGCAGAAAAATTCAGGGCAGGAAAGGATTGACAGTCTTTCTTGCACCTACACCCACCTCCAGGACAAGTGCTATCTATTTCTGCAACTCTGCCACCTAGCTCCACATCCCCCTGATGACACAGGCTCCAGGAAATCAGAAAATCACTACATACAAGCATGGACCTGCAGTGATATCTAGCGCAGAAGTAGTAGCCAGCATTAATATTATTTTGCTTAGGTTCCTTAATCTCACATGGATTTATGTCAATTCAAAATACTTGTAAATTTATTTGAGTCTGACTCCAAAAGCTTAAAATTTTGTGTACATGCATACATATGTGTGCAATACACTTGTATTTATATTGCTGCCACTCTGAACTGTGAAATACTTCAGCATATGCATAAGTACATTTAGTCCCATGGGCAAAGTCAACAGAACTGCTCACAGCAAGATTACAGTCTGTGTGTTTACCAGGTGAGGATCACAGCATATATAATGTATTCCAAAACCTGTTTCTAAAAATTAGGAAGAGGCAAGGTTGGAAGGGGGAGTACGAGATGAATATGCAACAGATTACTCACCCACCTAGTAGGGAAAAAAAAAAAAAAAAAGGAATTTCTCCTTCCTCAACTAGATCCATATTCATCAAACAGACAACTCTGCTTAAAAAATAAAAGATATGCCTGTGTGACACAGGACACTACAGATTTGGAAGCAATGCTGAAATAATACTCCAGTAGCATCAAGGGGTTCTTTTCCCTAAGGGAAGATACCATGCTATTAAAAGGCAAGCTGAGAGAGGGCAGTCTCAAACTTACCTGTTTATACAGTTCTAATTTTTTGCTGTAATTTGAACACTCAGTGGAGCAGGGTCCACATGTCCCACTACACAAAATACAGAGCACAGTCACTTAGCTCAACAAATTGTCTTGTTCTCTGACCCAGAAGCACATTTAAATACTCCAAGCTAAGTAAGACAACTCAGACAGGAAGAACTAAGGCAAGCCCACATCTGTATACCATCCAGGACACTACGTAAGTTAAGATGCTGACATGCAAGACCTTGATTCAGACCCATGTTCTGCTTCAAGCAGAGCAGTTCCCCTCATGTGCTGCTGAAATGCTCATCTGGGACCACAAATCATCTTACTCCACAGTGTGACCCTGCTTGCTAAAAGGAAGATCTCGCTTTTTCTACTCATTCCAATGAACTAACTCCTCAAGGCTTTTTTATACAGGGATGCCTCCATTGGGTAATTTGCAGTAGGAACCTAATTTAGCCTCCTGAATCACTTCCTGGAAGAAGTAAGCTCTCCATTGCTGCTAGGCAAGTAGCCAGCTAAGTGCCTTTGCTATACAGTCTGTAGGTAGTTACAAGATTTTAAATGCTAAGACCTGCAACAGTCCCAGACATGATTAGCAAGTCCAGCACACGACACCCACAGCACATACTGTGAAACATCTCCCAGTCCATGCCCAGTAAGTTTGGCATGCCCACTATGCACACGATTTACGCACACACGCTTGCCGTGTCCTACACGTTCTTCATATGGAGTAATGCATCTGACTGACATCCACAGTCAGATGTGGGACATCCACAGCTCACAAGACGACTACTGGATACAGCCTTATTTTAACCTTAATGGTTGGGAAATAAAAAAAAGTAAAAATAATTTCATTTAAATCTAAAACTGGAAGATTTCTTTTGGCTTAACTGTCAAATCATGAGGAAAAAATAGGTACTTTGCCCAGCCCTACTACAGCTCTATCCACAAACTCTTCCAGAAGGAGCTCAAAAGTGTTGCCATTTCACAGCTCTTCTGTTTCAGCAACGGACTAATTTGTACTGCCTGTTGTCTGTACATCAGACAACTGGATTTACATGTCCTTTATGGATGCAGCACAAACTTCTGTAGTGAATGCAGCTGCAACAGTTTTGCACTAGGAAGTGCAGGTTCATTTCAATGGAGAATTATCCAAAAACTTCGTTAAGAGATCCCTCTAAAACTCAATCTCAATTCCTCCTACCTCAGCATCCTTAGTCTTCAAACAGTCAGAAAACACTTGAAATCCAACAAAAGCTGCAAGTCAAAAACACATCAAATAATGAAGCTACAGGCCCATTTCTTCCAAACTTAAACCAGGCAAAAAACTACTTGAATGAAAGTTCCTTTTATCCTTCGTACTAAACCACTCTACCCTGGTGAAAAGCAATTACCATCCAGTTTTGTCACTGACTTTAAGAAGGCCAAAATCCGCCTCAGCTTCCTCCTATTATAAAAGGTACCTAAGTACCTTTATGGATCAGGGCTTAGCATATGCTGGTTCAAGTCAAACCATTTAGAGATAATAGTCTCTTGAAGCGTGCCTGAAAATGCCTCAGGCCTTTGGCTTGCCTTCTTTGACTTTCTCTTACTTCTGCAGAAACTCTCATTTCTTCAGATCTTGTCTAGGAACCCAAGAATATTGACCTGAAATCTGATCTTCAAGAATCCTACTAATGACAACAGAAGACAGAAACGGGAACAGATGCCTAAGTTTCAGCTATAGCTTCTGCCAATGAACAATACCCAATGCAAGTTGTTCCAGGAGACTTAACAAAAATTGCATATTCACAATAGAATTTCCATGTCATGGCACAACAGGATTTCCATGTCATGGCTCCCTTTCTCAAAGTCCATTATGGCTGTCTGATGTTTAAGAAAGAGGATCTCCACACACATACTTCAAGAGAAGAAGTAGTTTGATTTACTTTTTGCACTTTCTGAAAATACAGTCTCACAGTCAAACAAGAATTAAGGTGCATCCCCATTAAATTTGATTTAAATAGCAGCTTTGTGCTTATATGCATCTGGATAAAAAGGTCCCAGCAAATGTAAACAGTGTGTAGTAACAGAGTGTGTTTATATCCCAGACAGCACAGGCTTTCAAACCTCTATGAATTTACTTCTCCATCTGAAATGCATGTAAGTTAATGAATTTACACAATTTGTGCTTCATTTTTTTAAAGGATATTTTTCAAAGAGAGGTTTTTCACATGTCACAAGCCAAATACATGTTTAATATCAATAAAGTATTGAGTTGGTTTTACAGTTCTCTGCTCTGTTTTTTTCTTTTATTACTCTTCATTATCTCCTGCACTCATCAAACTTGGACAAGGATATTTGGATGGCCATCTTCACTGACATATTATTAGACATTTGTGTAGCTACAGGAGATAAACATGGTAGAAAGAGAACTGCAGTGCAAAGAAACAGTGACAGGGAGTTCTTCCTTCCTGCTTTAAAATTAAATCCAAAATGCAGAAATAAGGCCCTTGTTTGGTTTTGCTTTGCAATGATTTGGGATCCAGAATCTTGCTAAGCTACTTTATCCCCTACAGTGCCAGCATTAAAATAATAAAGAAAAAAATAGAACCTGAGAAATCTGGAAAATGTCATCCTATAGATATCACAGGCTGGACTGCCAAGCCCTGTTTTCTCACTAGTATGGAAAGAAGTGGAATTTTCTTGAAAACAACATAATCAAGACCACATCCTTGAATTCATTTAAACAGCTTTCATTTCAGTATGTAAGTCCCAAACATACCTCAAAATCCTTGAGTGACCTAAGACATTTTCTGCCAACCCTGCCCAGTGCTGGTGCCTCCTGAAGGAGGCTGTCTTCCTCTAGCATAAGCTGTTTCATCACAGCCTGCAGGAGGCAGCCCCAGTGGAGACACTGAGCGCCACCAATTCTCATCAGCTAGTATAACAAGGTCCAAAACAAGCCCTAAAAATTTCCTGAGAGGAAAAACAAAACCAAAAACAACCCACACAAAACCCAATGCTTTGTGATATCTGGAGTATATGTAGAGCCTAGAAATTATAAAACTGTTTTTATAATGATGACTCTTTCAACTCACCTTAACCAATTACTTGTATCTTTTAAGGAAGCTTTAGAAAATATTTTTTTTTAAATTAAAAAAAAAAAAAATCAAAACATGGACAATTTTCTAAAAGCAGCTACTGTATCCCCACTGTCCAAAATCTGTTTAATAATTTGTAGCCTGATGCCTCGTGTTTTATTCCAAGTCACCAGAAATAACTTTTCAATCCAGCCAAGCCATGCAACACTGCACAGCCAAAAGCTGTTTTGAGGAGGAAGGGGCTGGGGGGCTGAGAAGCCTTGTTTTATACAGCCTAGAAATCTAAAATGAAAAAGACCCAAAATATCAACTGTTATGAGCTTCATACGAATTTAACCATGCCTCTTTTTTTTTTTTAGCTCAAGCTCACATGACTTGTTAATAATTTATTCTATAAATCACTTATCCTGTCTTATTTATTAACAGCTCTTAAGTGCTTTATATAACTGAATTAGAAATTTATTTTGTGGTTTTGAAATGTACGCAACACACAATCACCACTTCTTTAATAGGCAAGATCTTAAAAGTCACCTACTGTTTTGTTGGCATGCAGTTCTTCCTGAGATACACCAATTAATTGCAAACCCCATTCATCTGAAGTCAACATATTAATGATTTGAGACCAGAACTGTGAAACTAGGCCAGGAATACACTTGCACTGCAAGAAGACACTTGGAAATCAGAGTCTTTGGTGAGCCATATATGCTCACACATACAAACAATACATTTTGCTTAATGAGAAAATACTAGATCATTGTTTTTACAAGAAGTCCTGAACACTTTAAAAATTACTCACTTACTATCCTACTAATATTTTGCTCAAGTGAGCTCACCAAGACTGCATATTTGCTATTGTGCCTACAATGCATAGATTTTACATTATTTTGCTCCCACAGTTCCTAAGGTGAGCATCAATGACTTATATCATTATTTTAAGGCAGGATGTCACTCTGACATTCAATTAATCTATACTAACATCAAAACTATCAAATAATTACTACAACTAAACTGTGTTATGATAAGCAATTTCTGCACTGGCATGTGCTTTCCAGATAAAGACCAGCTCACATCAGCACCTCAGATAACTAGACAAATCAAAATCATCTTAGATACAGAGAATTTTCAAAACCTGTCTTTTATTCACCTATGCAAAAACAATTAGGAAGGGCAAGAGTGAGAAAGATGACTAACAGCAGCACCAGGCACAAACACTCTTATGCCCTCCCACACCACGTTTCAGCAGCTGGTCCACACAGGGCTGATGCAGATGTGCTCTGGGTGTCTTTATACTGCTCTCTGATCCAACTAGGAAACAAGGAGTAGTTGGACTGGGAAGAGAGTGTTTACTAAGCTTTAAACTGTAATTCTCCTACAGGCCACAATAGAGCTGATGCAGCAGGATATCATGTGGTAGAGGCTGCCTTGCATGTGGGACTACTGTTCCATTATTCCCACTAGCACCATCCCTGATTCTTCTCCCACCTTTGGGAACTATGGGGAAACCCTCACTGCAGCCTCACATCCTGCCTGCTCAGTGCCACCCTCCTGGCCCACCACTAACACTCTGCAACACTATGGGCTTCACATGCCTACTGTAACCCAGTTATCCCAACACTCCCAACACAAGTGGCCCAGGTGAGGCTCTTGGCTCAGTCCATGTGCCTTGAGCACCTGTGGATATTTTGCCTGGGACTGCAGGATCCATTCCTCTTCAGAGTAGGACACAAGCAACAGGCATTCAAAAAATCCCTGGGAATATATTACTTGAAATTAATTGTGTTATGGTTTTCTCAGTTGTATTTGTACCAAGAGTAATTCCATGATATACCAATGGAATTGCACTCCTGCAACTTTAGAGCATATAAAAGACAAATCAGGCCCAAAGCTTCCCAAGTAAAACAGAATGCCCCAACCTCTCAAATTTGTTTCTTAGCTAGAATAAAGCAAGATGTACAATATTAAATATTGTTTCCACGACATGTATCTACCAGATTAGAACTGCTTCCCTAAATATTTACTGTTTACTGAGTTTCCAAAACGAAGTATGTGACAGCCACCGCAGTCCAATTTTTAATTTATACCTATAAGGTAATTAAGGAGCCTTTGTGTTTTGTATTAGAAGTATGCATAAAAAGACCATCTTAAGGAAGTGCAATAGCATCTCCTGAGAAATACATGACTCAAAATTATTTTTACATCACCAAACACAACAATATGCGATGTCACAGAATGATACAGTAAAAAATGAAAAGAACTGTAAAGACAGTGATGCTCAAAAAACACATGAACATTAAAGCATCAAGGTAAATGACATGTTTTAACGTGATTATGGCTCAAATAAATATTTACATATGTGTCTTCTCCTCTGGCTTCTTGAAAGAGCCTAAATTCTAGATGAAAATTGCTCTGTTACCTCCAAATTGAATGAACCAGGTAAGGCTAGCAAAGCCTGTGAAAATGAGTACAAATGCATAGCTCAAAGAAGTTTTTTTCCTTTTTAATGAATCCACAGAATATTAAACAAATATATGAAACAGTAACTGCTGGAACAAGTCAGAAAGACTATTCTTTTACCCTGGGTCCTAAAAATATACCAAAGATAGGCTGTATATTAATAGCAGAAATTAATGTCTCCAGCATTTTCCCCAAACACATGCGGGGAAATGCAGCATACTGGCTTCAGCAAACTGCAGAAAGGCAGCGCGAAGGCCAGAATTTAATCTGGAACTACACAGTATTTTGTGGTATTTTTCTGTTCTTTCTAAAGGAAAATTGGAAAAGTGACGAAGGATGGAGAACGAATAGAGCGAGAAATCTGCACAGACTGCGAGGAAAACATTCTGGTGTCTTTTATATTACACGCCATGAAAAACAACCCAGAAACACCACAGACTGTGAAACACAGCGATGAACAAAACAGCCTAAGAAGGATTTTTTCCCCAGATTTACCGTGTACACATCCAGAATTCAAATGTTTTTGCTCAGCAAGAGTCTTTGGAGCTTTTCTCAGGCAACATTATACAGATGCCACCAAGTACAGAGCCGAGAAACAATGCTGGATTGAAAATGGAAGGCTACAGAACTCCCTCATCAGTTATTTTCTATAGGCAAATGAGGATGGAAGGAACACACAGATGAGAGAGAGAAAAAAAAAAAAACGTAACTTTTGCACCTTCCTCACTATTAATGATCCTATCCTAATGCTTTAGCACTTGCTTAGAGACTGCACAATGCGCATTCCTCTGCGGGCTTAGTATTTTCTCCTTCCAGCCACCTTACTGAGAAGGGCAGGCTCGCATGCCTATAGTCAGGTCCAGGAAGACAGTTTGCTGTCCCTTGCAGCAGAATCTACCCCATCCTTCCTTTTTTGGTGTTTGCGAGTTTTAATAGAAGAAGAGACAGATCTTTTGACAGAGAGGGAAGGGAAGCCACCTACCCACACTCGCCATTCGCAGGAATAAATTGAGGGAGCGAAAGTAAAACAAAAAATGAATACACACACACACATCCCCCCACTCCGCCCCCGCCACATCCAGACCCGCTGCCGCCGAAGAGATGAATGCAGTCTGGGCCGGGGCCGGCGGTACCCAGGACTACGTGCCGCCGACCGCGCTCCCGCTGCGGCGGCGACCCTCACGCCCACGTCCTGCCGCACCGCCCGTCCCACGCCCCAGGGACGGCATCACGGGCAATTAAAATTCAGTATCTAAACGGGGTCGCCGTAGTATCTCTGAAAAGTCCCGTCCAAATTAAATCACACTGGCCTTTTAGGCTTCCAGCCACCTCACCCACCCGTGAAGCAAGTGTCTTTCGACGCGGAGAAGTTCCCCGCCGCCCCTTCCCGCAGCGTTCCCCGGCTGCTCTGTCCCGCCGCAACTCCTCCCCGCTTCCTCCCTCCCCACCACGCCACGGCTGAGGCCGGGCCGGGCCGGCCCCGGACCGTACTTACATCTCCGTGACATTGTCGCCCTCGTTGCTCCGCTGCGGCACGGGAAAGGAGGCAATGCCCGGCACCGGCTCCGCGCACCAGATCCGCCAGGAGCTGCAGCGGCAGGACGCGGGGCAGCCCAGCGCACCCCGCCAGCAGCCCAGCACCAGGCAGCACAAGCCCCACAGCTTTGTCAGGCCGGGCCCCGGCCTCCGCCGCCAGGACATCATGCCGCCCCCGTTCACTCCAGCGCTGCCCCGACGGCCTCCTTCTGCTCCCGGCGCCGCCGCCGCTGCCGGGGCTCAAGCCCGGAGGGTGCGCAGACTTCCGCGCCGCGGGCGGGCACCCCGCTGCCGGGGCTCACATTGGCGCGCCGCAGCCGCCCCCCGGCGGTGCTCGTCCTGGGGGCCCGGTGGAGCGGCGGGAACAGCGGTATACTGCTGCGGCGAAGGAGGGAGTGCGGGACTGACCGCGCGGCGCGGCACCTGCCCCCGGCCCCGCGGGCGGGCGGACAGCGGCGCCGCCTGCCCCTGCGGCGGCTCCCGATGATGCTGCAAAATGCGCGGAGCGGGGGCAGGTGGCGGAGCTAGCGCTGCCACCTGCGGGGGCTTGGGCGGCCGCTGCCAGCCGGAGAAAGGGAGTGCGGCCGGGAAGGGAGGCGCAGCCCGCGGCGGCGGGGCTCGGGGCGCCGTGCTCGCCGCTTTACGCACCGTCTCCTCCTCCCTCCAGCTGATAATAAAGCAACCCCGGCTCCTGCTCCAGCCCAAGCCGCGGAGCTGCCGGCGAAGTGACGTGGGGCTGACGCAGAGAGGGGCAGAAACTCCACAAAATGAGCCTGAAATTAAAAAAAAAAAAAAAAAAAAAAGACAAAAGAAAAAAGGGAGGGGGGAGGGAGGAGGGGGGAAGAAGGGAGGATGCCCATGAGCAGAGATACCAATAGGCAGCCTGCGCTTGAGCCTTCAGGCGCACACACGGAGGCATACAGGCACACGCCGCGCGCCCCGCGCGCTGGAGAGGCCCCCGCCGCCGGTGCGGGTTGTCCGCCCGCCAGGCGGGGAAACCACGCCGAGGGGCACCGGGCACCCCACTGGGGCAGCATCTCATCATAAATGGGGTGATAAATGGGGACGTTGGCAAAAGCCGAGGGAGACAACTGATGAGCGACAGCAAGCCGCCTTGTTCTTTGCCCAAAAAAGTGCGCGCACCCTTTCCCTGCCCCCCACCCTTGGTGCGGGTTTTGCGCAGCGACGCGGGGACCGCCGCAGTGCCTAGCGCTGGCCGCGCCGCAGGCGCCACCACGCGTCCCGCCGCCGCCATGCAGCGCGCTCACATCCGCACCCCACCGCGCTCCGCCGAGACCTCCGCACCGGGTCCCGTGAAGGGCACCGGCTGCAATCAGTGCGGCAGTTAATTAACCCCGACTGCCCTATGGGCCAGTACAGCGACCGCTATATGGCGGGAAGAGGCAAGGAGTTACTGGCTCGGGGTATCTTGCCTGACGCAAGCTTGACTTACACGTGCGTATCGTGTACTTGCAGGTGCTAGGAGGAGCAGATCTGGAAAACTGAGCCTAATAATGATGTTGTTCTTTTGCCGTTTTTGAGACCGTGTACCTGCTGTCCTTGTAGATACCTGACAAGCAGTCCTTGTTTCATGTTGGAGAACTGTTTACTTACCTCTGTGCCATTTTATCTAAAGACGGTGATGATGCTTTCTTACCTAATCACCTGAGCTGAGTATTTTGAAAGAAGTAAATCAAGATGAATTATTGAAAGAAACGTTACAGATTTTTTTTTTTTTTTACAAAGATACAGAACAAGTTGTCAATAGGTGGTTAGAATGTGCACAGGAGTCCATTTGACATGGTATATGCTAATTGAAAGCACACTCCATTTTTCTTGCATTTGCTCAGACTCCAGAAAAATCCCATTCTTAGTGAGTGGATTCATAGGTCTGGCAGAGTCACAGGTAGAGTTGATTTTGCTTTCAGAGAAAGTCATAGATATACCTATCTCAAGCACTGATATATAACTTCCTATAAGGCAATGTGAGACAACTAGATAAAGAGACAAAATTGAATATGTTGTCAGTCATGCTATTATATTTAAACCAAATTTATTTGAAATTTAAGTAAAATTGTTATATAGGTACATTTCTTCTACTCAAAATATATTTACCTACTCCTTACCAAGTTCACCACTTTATCCTTTCTAAATAAAAGACAAGATCAAGAGAGTCCCAAGGAACAACAAAGCCACAATGCAGCATAAAAACATGGAAGGACCATTAAAAAATATTCAAGTACAAGGAACTTTGCCTACAAATAATGCAAAATTGGGGGGGGCACTAATAGCTGTAAAATAAAGTATTTCTCTTAAGAGAAATACTAATTGAAGGATAGCAAGTAAGATAAACTTTTCATAGAACATTTTTTTAGAGGTGAAATAGTTCAGGATTTTTATAGGATTTGGAGGAAACCATTTAAGATAAAAAGACAGAAAAATGAATAGCATAAATTGCAATGTGGTTCCATTAAAACAAAAAAAAAAAAAAAAAAGAGAATGCAGAACAGAAGTAATATTTTGAAACCCTGGAAGTTGCTACAAAACTTGCATTACTGCTCTCCAGCCAAGTCTGTTTACAAACTTCAGAAAATATGCTTAATTCCCTCTCTCTTTCCTGGATGACTGGAATGTCATCACCACTGTAAGACAGTAAATACTCACCATAATACTCCTAGTAATTTTATGAAAATAAGGTCTCAATTTTGTAATCATATACGGGCACACTGTCCTTTATTACTCCACAGACATCTTTGTCTCTATTGTCTGTGATTCTGAGAAACTGAGTTGTGAAAGAAGTTTCCAACGAAACTCCACAGTTGAATCAAACTGGCTAATTATGTAAGTCAATGTTGTTGGAAGAGTTCTACAGGTGAATAAACTTGCACTTGTAAGGCTGCAGGTAAGTGTTAAATAATGCTAGAATCATAGAACGGTTTGGGTTATAAGGGACCTCCAAAGGTCATCAAGTCTAACTTCACCTGCTTGCTCAGGGACATCCTCCACTGGATGAGGTTGCTCAGAGCCTTGTCAAGCCTGACCTTGAATATCTCCAGGAATGGGGCCTCAACTACCTCTGTGGGCAACCTTCTCCAGTGTCCCACCACCCTCATAGTAAGGAACTTGTTCCTAACACCCAGTCTAAATCTACTCTCTAATTTAAAACTATTGCCCCTCATCCCATTGCTATCAGCCTTTATAAGCAGTCCCTCTGCAGCCTTATTATAGGTTCCCTTCAAGTACTGGAAGGCTGCTATAAGGTCTTCCTGGAGCCTTCTCCTCTCCAGGCTGAAAAACACCAGATCCTTCAACCTGTCTTTGTAGGAGATGTGTTTCAGCCACCTGATCATTTTTGTGGCCCTCCTCTGGACCCATTCCATCAGGTCCATGTCCTTCCTATGTTAAGGACTCCAGAGCTGGGTGCAGTACTCCAGGTGAAGTCTTACCAGAGCAGAGTAAAGTGGCTGAATCCGCTCTCTCCATCTGCTGGCCACATGTCTTTTGATGCAGCCCAGAATGTGATTTGCCTTCTGGGCTGCAACTGCACACTGTCAGCTCACGTCGAGCTTCTTATTCATGAGCACCCCCAAGACCTTCTCTGCAGCACTGCTCTCAATTTCATCATCTCCCCAGCCCGTATTTATATCTAGGATTGCCCCAACCTAGGTGCAGGACCATACACTTTGCCTTATTGAGCCTTACAGAACGCACACTGGAATAGAGTATCTTTACCTGTTGTAGTAAACATCAGTTTGTATTTTCTGCAACTGAGATGTTTTTCCAAGAGTTGTATAGTAATCATTTCTTAAACGGGTTGGGAGTTACCCACACCGATTTCTGCATAAGAATACCAAAAATGATCAGGTACAAAAACAGGTTGGCAAAATACCAAATTCTGTTAAAATATATTTCTCCCAGAATTAGTATTTTATCAAAATAGATGGGGGGCAAAATGTGTGAAGGTAACAAATTGAAAGTGTAGTATGCTAGGGTCACCAAAATTGCCGAAGTGACAGCTAGGGAATGCTCCACCAAGAAAGCCCATTCATGGCCTACTGAGGGAAACAGCACCTCTCTCAATAGGCATTAGTAGATGTTTGAGTCTTTTAATTCTAGATGTACAAAAGGACAGCTGCACCAAGAATTGCTATGATAACTCATGACTTTATTTCTACATAGATAGATTTTATTTAGAAAGTTAGCACCATTCTTCTATTTTTTTTTTTTCCTCACAGATTAAAGAAAGTAGGAAAGAACTACTCAAATGCATCCTATGAACCATTAGCTAAAGGAGAACCACAGCTAAACTGCTAGAGACAAGTAGCTTTCTGGTAATGCTGTGAAAGCAAAGTTGAAAATATGTAGCTGTAGAGCATGATCTGGAAAATATGAACTCAGAGTCAATATTTAAAGAACTGTCTTTCTTCAGTTCATGAAAATGCTGAAGGGAAGTGCCATTACACTCCTGAAAATATGTGAAAGGTTGCGCAACAGTACAGATAATCATTTCATTTAGGGGATTTTTAGCAATTACAAGTGGGAGAGCTTGCACAGGAAACAGGAAAGCTTCCTGCTTTACAGAGAAATATCCTGATTCCCATGAAACTTGCCACATGAAGATTTTTCTTGCATTCAAGCTAAAACTGTGCTCAGAGACATTGATGCACCATGACCCAGAGCAAGCATATGAACTCAAATCTCCGGCACTGGCTGGGCTAATAATTATGATGACATGTACCTGCATCTCTTCCCTGAGCTCCCATATCTTTTCCCTCAGTGACAAAAATCAGCTTCCACACAGTTCTCTTCTGAATTTTCTCCAAACACAAGGTGTGCCCTAGCTTGGCTTTTATTATTTTTAGTGTCTCACCCATTTGCAGATTTATCTAGCTACATGGTCATAGCTGATTTTGTGCTTGTGAATAAATGGAAGCTTTCGACTTTGCATCAAGCACTGTTAAGGGCTTATTTGCTTTAAAATGAAGCTGAATCCTGCCACCTTG
Organism: Indicator indicator; assembly: GCF_027791375.1. Lineage (NCBI taxonomy): Eukaryota > Metazoa > Chordata > Aves > Piciformes > Indicatoridae > Indicator > Indicator indicator. The sequence continues at coordinate 53,360,838 of NC_072053.1, read as the reverse complement.
TGCTCAAGAAAATTAGCACATCTCTTTATTTTGGGGAGGAGGGAAGAAGGAAAGGGGAAAGAAAAGTTAAAGGTAACTGTCATATTTCTAATAAAAAAGGAATTAAGTGAGGGCCTGAGAGTCCAGTGATTGGCTCTGTTTGATATTGCTTGAGACAGCTACCTGGGACCTCTTCACATGGACATTCACTCTTCCAGGGGTATTATTCACTCCACAGTGGTTGTATGCCCACTGGATTTCAAAGCTGTGGCCTCCCCCATGACCTAATGCTGGCAAGGAACTTAACCTCCCAGCTCTGTGAGGCTGTATCTCATCTGTGTTCTTCTGATGGCTGGAGCTATTAATGACAGAGTTCCTGGTATCTCTTGGCCACATTGTTTGCTATGAGAGCAGCACTGCTTTCTTTTCATCAATATGCAATCACATCATAGGGTGGAGGAAAGGCTCCTTCTCATTTATTAAAAACATTTTTGAGAGGACAGTAAAAGTAATGATTTTAAGGATCATGGATATTTGTTTAGACCTAAAGTACAAGGCAGCACTCTTTCTGGCTGACAGGACTCCACAGCTAGCTTTCTGGTAGTGCTAAGAAAGCAAACATTATCCTGAAGGTGGTAAAACTAGAACAAAGATTTGAAAAGGATGACTTCTTCCACACCATACTTGATTGCCTCCATTCTGCAAGCTCCTATCTCTATGTCAGTCTGGTTTTATCCATTGTTCTGCATCTCTCTGCAGCCAGCCAAACAGGGCAACTCATTTACTTTCCAACATCTGAATACCTTCTGACAGCAAACGTAAATGGTATGTTTACCAGTAAGACATCAGCAACAGGAATCTCAAAGTGGCTGATCATCTCTAATGTTCTGTTTTGATGGTTTTGTCAAACGATATTTGTTCAAGTTAAAGTTGTTAGCAATTGCATGGACTTGCTCAGTTCACAGAAATTGTTTCTCCCTCACATAATCCAGCTGACTGTTTGTATGCTTGTTTGCACACACAAATTTTGTTGTGGAAGACATACTTGTCTTTCTGATTACAAGGGTTCAACAGGCAGAAAATGCCAGCGCAATAAAAATCTGACAGCTGGTTGACAGTTTTCTCCCAGTTTGAAAGCCATACAAACAGTAATGATTTTTTTTTTTTATTGTGATGAGCTGCTGATATTCTGAATCCTTTCTTACAATAATCAGTGAAGAAGAAGGGAAACAAGCAAACAAACAAAACCCAAACAAACAAGAAAACACTATCTAAAACTTAACCTCCAGCACAATATTTTAAAAGATCAGAAATCATCCTAAAACTTAGGTTTTGGAACATTGCAAGCTAACTTCAGCTGGCATCACAAGTCACTCAGTTACAGCTTCTCTTACCATTTGTTTTTAGTCGCTCATGTGAACTGCATAACATGAATGCATATTGCTTGTGATTGTGGGGTTAAAATCATTTTAAGTGAGAGGTGACTTTTGATTCCTTGTTCTTCTAGCACATATGAAATACACAAACCTGGAGAAAGAAAGCTCTACAGTTTATTGCTCAAGATAGGAACCATTTAATTTATGATGTAGATATGCTTGCCATGGCCATGCTAATGTCTTATTTAAACTGAAGTTAAATCTCATTATATGGGCCATTTCTCTAAGGGAAAATATTTTCTGTACGGTTGTGCTGATGGCACAGGCAGGGCACAGTAAATGTTGTCGCAAAACTACTAGTAATGTCTGGGCATGCCTCTTCTCACAGTGGCATAGGTAACAGCCATGAACACAGATAAACAATCAAAATAGTAGAGACCTAGACAGTCAGAAATCAATTGTTTCTGACTTTCAAAACCCAGAATCAAAATCTGCATTCCAGATAACTGCACTGTTATTTTTTTTAGGGCATGTTCCATATGTCTGTCTGTCCGTCACCAATGTCTCCCTGAGTTCATTGGTCTCTGAATGAGGCTGTTAATTTTACATCAGCCAAGAGTGATGGTTCAGTCTTTCTCTAGCCTCTGGTAGATGTTAATCAGCAGATTTCTGAGAACCTGCCACAAGCTAGACCATATTGCCTTTCCAAGCACTGCTTTCCACTTAGTAACTCAGCAACTCCAGCAATTTGTCTGGATCCCTATGTGAGTGAAAACTCGTTCCAAATGGAGTCAGCAGATTTTAATATCCTGTGTACTAGCAGCAAATTGCCGAGAAAATTCAGGATCTTCTATTGAGGGCGCCAAAAGAAAAGAATCGTTTAAACTTGTTTTTCATCCATCATGTGCAGTTTCATTACTCATCCTAACTGAAGAGCACTTTTCCTCTTCAGATGCTTGTGTTTTCATTTGTCATTTACATAGGCAGTGCCTGTCAGAAGTAACTCGTAATGGCTTCTCTTTCTTCCTGAGTCTCTACTGTCAGGTACCACACTGTATTACTTATGTAATAGGCTTTCTCCTAAACATTGTAGGTAAATATGAATATAGGAGTGGAGTAAATGCCAACAACAGTGGCAGATCATTGGCATCACTTGAGATCTTTTATCTCTTCAGCTATTTCAGGGATTTCAGTCCACCCCAGCTGATGAAACAAGCAGATGAAATAACAAATTAAATCATCCTGTGACAGGAAAAGGTGAACACCTGCTGTGCATTACTTCCCACACCTAGGAGATGAAGTCTGCATTACACTGATTTAGTTTTTCCTCACAAGTACCACTGGGTATTTCTCTTTGCCTTCTCTCTGCAGTGAGAATTCTCTGATATTTTTAGAATTTTGGTCCCTCACCAGAAAAGAAGCTGAAGGAAAGCCAGAAGTGTTAAACTTGTTGATATCAAACAAACAGTCTTTTTTAGCTGTGCCCATTTAAATCCAATTTTGAAGACCTCTCTTCAAAAATTATAAACTTCTAAAGGAGATACATTTTCCTTAGCAACAAAGGCAGGCTTTAGTGGCAGGACTCATCTGATGACATGTAGACATTCTCAGCATAACTTTATGTTCTTTTTGTATTTAATAGGGAGAAAAGTATAATGCCTGACATATCCTACAGTAATACCCGAATAGGTCAGACAGATCATGTCCTGAAAGTGCCTGTTTCTCTACTGACTGCAAGTGGACTATCTAGGTCTGGAAGGGTTTATTCCAAATATGTGTATTTAAGTGGAAACTGATCCTGGAGGGATTTCTGCCTTTGAATGATCCATTGGGGAAATCTGTTGATCTTCATGTAAATATTTATAAACTGCAAACACTACAGATAAAACTAGCTTGACTTATTGGCAAAAAGGCATTTCTTTATTACAAGCCTCAGCCATCTTCTGTTTCTGTCAATGAAGTATAGATGGTGGGGAAGAATGGACTTCAGAAAACAGCCAGCAAACCTCTCTGCAATTTTATGTACCATATTCCAATATAATTTGTATAAGTACAGAGCTGAATTTGTTGACTAATAGCTAGTAACAGTTTTAAACTTGTTTCAGGATGATGATTCTTTTTTTCAGCCTGTCTGCATATAGTGGAACTACTTTGCCAACCGTGTAACTAGCACTGGTAAGTGTGTTTCCCAGGACACATACACCTCTTCAATTCAAACCAGTTTTGTCTTTGATATCTTCACTTGGGGGCTCTGTTGAAGTAACTGATTGGATATTTCCTGCTGAATCCCAGCTACTCACATCCGTCATCCTTTCCCAATCAATAGCTCAGGACATTATATACCCCTCAGGAAGCAAAGCCAGTTCTGAAACTCATGTCCCACGTTTAGCCCTAAAACTCATATCCTTGTGTTGCACTCCTGTTTGATCCATTTACCTACCACAGTATCCCTTTCTTCCTGAGTAGTGTCCTCACTGGTCTTCAAAACCCTACAATTCTTGCAGTGCAGCATTTTCTTATAGCTCCTACAGTCAGGATGTGAAACTTACTGTGCAGCATTCTTCTTCCTGACGCACAATTGTGCCTCATCAAAGTTTTGTACAGTCACATCAGCCAGGGATTCCCTAGCTATTGTGTGGCTAAGGGCAACTTAGTCATGGTTCACACATGGCCAAACTCAATTTATGCTCTTGTTTTGCCCTTTAATGCAGAATTAGGTTACTCACAGCTGGATGTACTTTCTCACTTTTGACATCTCCACTTGCTGAGCCAGTCTAGATCCTTCTGCAACTACAGGGCTTCCACCAAGCCTAGTACAGGTGTCTCTGGTTTAGCCAGTGCTGCTTATGTGACTAGGTTGGAGGTAAGGTGCTTATGTTCAAAAACAGCAGTGATTTTTATTCAATCACTTCTTTAAGGAAGAGAAGTCTGTCCTCATGGAGCACCTCCCCTGTGAGGACAGGCTGCAAGAATTGGGACTGTTCAGCCTGGAGAAAAGAATGCTCTGGGGACACCTTCTGGCAGCCTTCCAGTACCTGAAAGGGGCCTGAAAGAAAGCCGAGAAGGGACTTTTTGTGAAGGATAGGACAAGCATTTAAGCTTGAGGAAGGTAGATTTAGACTGGATGTTAGAAAGAAATTCTTTACAGTGAGGGTGATGAGACACTGGGACAGGTTGCCTGGGGAGGTCATAAATGCCCCCTCTCTGGAGGTGTTCAAGGCAACGTAGGATGAAGCCTTGAGCAACCTGGTAGAAGATGTCCCTACCCTTGGCAAGGGGGTTGGAACTAGCAGAGAGTCCAACGGGGAGCTATGAGGATGTTTACAGGACTTGAACACCTCTCCTGTGAAGAAAGACTGAGAGAATTTGGGCTGCTTAGTCTTGAGAAGAGAAGGCTGAGAGGGGATCTTATCAACATCTATAGGTGTGGATGTCAGAATGAAGGTGATAGTCCCTTTTCAGTGGTGCCCAGTGATAGAACTAGGAACAATGGGTTCAAGCTAGAACACAGGAGATTCCACCTCAACACAAGGAGACACTTCCCTACGATGAGAGTGACAGAGCACTGGAACAGGCTGCCCAGAGAGGATTCGGAGTTTCCTTCTCTGGAGGCTTTCAAAACCTGCCTGGATGCATTCCTGCATGGCCTGCCCTAGGTGATCCTTCTTTGGCAGAGGGGTTGGACTCGATTTCTAGAGGTCCCTTCCAAGCCCTAACATTCCGTGATTCTATGATCTTTAAGGTCCCTTCCAGCCCAAAACATTCTATATATCTGTGAATCTATGAAAAGGGTTTCATGTCATACTTCATGTTGCTTATATACCCACATTATCTCTGCTGGGGAGGCTTAGAAGGAGTCATTGAGATCTGGTTTAATCTTTCTGCCCATCACTATTTATTGTGTCTTGACTAAAGTTGTTTTATGAGAAGGCTCCTGCATATGAGTCCCTACAATTTTTTTTTTTTTTTTTTACCTAAGGGGGTATGGCATAGTTGAAGATATTCCTAGGGCTTTACTCACCCACAGCTCCAGTATAAGAGCCTGTATGATGTGTGCAATCCCTTGCTTTGCTGTTTGAACCAATATTTTCTGAAAGGCAGATGGCCTGATGGATAAAAGGTTAAAAGCTGTGTTAAACATGTGTGTGCACTGCCATTGATTGTGGATTTTCTGGTATTTAAGTGTACTTCAAAAGAAAACCACTGATGTAGGGCCCTCTCCTTGTCATCCTTACTCAATCTCAGTGTGAAACAGCCTAACAGATTGTCAATTTATTAACTGACCACAAAGTGCAGGTCAAAGGACTGAAGTACATGGGTGGTAATTACTGTGGTTTGATAAATCTAGGTGCATGAAAGTTCATTTCAGCTTCAGTGTAACTTTCTAGGTGGTGAAAACTTATGAAAATCCGGGGCTCTGTTTGTATAAAATGTTTGGTATAGATGAACTCCAAGAAACTTTTCAGGTGATTATTGTTACAACTGTGGTCTTAAGACATTGCTTCAAGATCTTGTTTGACTTGGCAGACCAACACAGACTTAGCCATGTGTGGAAAACTGTGTTGCCACTCTGAAAAGAAGGGAGATGCTAAGAGTATGATCAGTAAGATGATAGGCAATAATTATATTATGACGCATATGGTATGGAAATTGCATGAAAGTTTAAAATTATGTAGAACTCCCTGATTTTTTTGACCTGGTGTTTTAAAAAGTTGTTTGCCTTGCTTCTTCAGTTCTACCTGGATATCTAAAATTTTTATTTAATTTTAAAGGTAAGATACATAAGAAGTGAACTGCAATAGCACAGATGATATATAAATAATGGCATTAAAAAGAATAGAACTTGTGATTCAGTTATAGGTTATTGTTGTGGTAAATATGTAAACCACATTGGTTTGCAAGATGTCGCTATTAGATTATTATTCCCATGCAGATAAAGCTTTGCAGTCCAAGAAGCCTATGTAACATATTTATGACATTAAGAGAATTAGTGTGGCAACACTATCCCATAAGACACTGGTGCAGCTAGTGTTTGTAAAAATTATGTAAGATCCACTAAGTGTGTTATTTCTGTCAACCTAGAAATGCAGGCCATAAACACAAGATCTGATAAAACAGGAATCACACACTTGTGCAAGCAAAGCACCATCCATGAAAATATGTTTTGACTTTTCTTGCGAGTTAAGTTCCTGTTCTTGCATATTAGAGATGGTTCCTGAGAATTCACAGAGGCCAATATAAAGACCAATGTCTTGATTAAAACAGACTTGTACAGAAGTGTAAAAGGTGGGCTTCTCCTTATTAAAATGGGTGGGATTCCTTCCGCTTCTAAGATGAAATGGTTTTGTGAAGTCAACACGTATGTTACTACAATCATCTGCACATCTGAGCGTTATCCATGCTGGTGACTCAGTTAAACCAAGCAGGCTGTTCAATTGCTACTCAAGAGGACACGGAAAATGGTAAGTAAACCATATCTGGGGGGGAGGGAAATTGGAAATGCCTTCTGCTTGAGCCTAAGTAAAAGGGACTTCATAAAATAAGGGAATCTCCAAGGACTGCACCCCAGTTTCCGGTGGGAAATCACCCAGACAGTAGATAAGGTGATCTTGTTTCTGATCCTCTCACTTGGGCTTCATGGGATTTTGGACGATGCATATCCCAGACTATGGCCTGATTGTAAGCCCTCTCTGCCAAGTGATTCAGAAGAAGGATTTTCAATAGGGCCCTGAGCAGTGACAGGCATTTGAACAAATTAAACGGGAGATTGTGCATGCAGGTAAAAGCCCTTAGGCAGGACAAAATGTTAAAAATCTCCTCAGTGCTGCAGCCAGGAAGAATGGTCCTCCCTTGAGCCTTTGACAGAGAACACCTAGGGGGACCTTAGACCAGGTCCTAGGGTTTTGGAGTCAGGGATACAAAAGGTGTGAGGCCAACTACACTCCAACTGAAAAAAGCAATACTGGCACCATGTGAAGGAGTCAAAGCTGCCATGGAAGTTGTTGGTACTGAAGCACAGCTCCACCTGGTACTCTAAATGCCATGCTAGGCTGGGTGTTCAAGAGTCTCCTCTACCCATCATGCAACTAATGCCACATGGAGTAACAGGATTGCACTGATAACACAGTGGGCTCAGGATAACCCTAACCACCCAGGAATCTTAGGCATATCAAGGACAAGATGGTCATTAGGAGCAGTCAAAATGGTTTTACTGAGGGGAAGTCATGTTTGACCAGCCTGATAGCCTTTTATGAGGACATAACCAGGTGGATAGATGATGGTAGAGCAGTGGATGTGGTTTATATTGATTTCAGTAAAGCATTTGACACTGTCTCCCACTGCATTCCTTGCAGCTAAACTGAGGCAGTGTGGTCTGGATGATCAGGTAGTGAGGTGGATTGAGAACTGGTTGAAGTGAAAATGTCAGAGAGTTGTGGTCAATGGGACAGAGTCTAGTTGGAGGCCTGTAACTAATGGAGTCCCTCAGGGGTCAGTACTAGGACCAGTGTTGTTCAATATATTCATCAACAACCTGGATGAGGGCACAGAGTGCACTGTCAGCAGATTTGCTGATGACACCAGACTGGGTGGAGTGACTGACACACCAGAGGGTTGTGCTGCCATTCAGCGGGACTTGGACAGGCTGGAGAGTTGGGCAGGGAGAAATTTAATGAAGTTCAACAAAGGCAAGTGTAGAGTCTTGCACCTGGGAAAGAACAATTCCATGTACCAGTATAGGCTGGGGACTGACCTGTTGGAGAGCAGTGAAGGGGAAAAGGACCTGGGGTTTCTAGCAGATGGAAGGTTGACCATGAGCCAGCAATGTGCTCTTGTGGCCAAGAAGGCCAATGCCATTCTGGGGTGCATTAGAAGGGGTGTGGTTAGTATGTCAAGAGAAGTTCTCCTCCCCCTCTACTCTGCCCTGGTAAAGGCTGCATCTGGAGTATTGAGTACAGTTCTAAGCCCTTCAGTTCAAGAAGGACAGGGAACTGCTTGAAAGAGTCCACCACATGGACACAAAAATGATTAAGGGAGTGGAACATCTTTCTCACAAGGAGAGACTGGGGGAGCTGGGGCTCTTTAGCTTGGAGGATACTAAGGGGTGACTTCATTAATGTTTATAAATATGTAAAGGGTGAGCGCCAAGAGGATGGATCCGGGCTCTTCATGGTGATGCCCAATGACAGGACAAGGGGCAATGGGTGGAAGCTGAGGCATAAGAAGTTCCATGGAAACATAAGGAAAAATTATTTAACTGTGGGGGTAACAGAACAGGCTACCCAGGGGGGTTGTGGAATCTCCCTCTCTGGAGATGTTCAAGACCCACCTGGATGGGTTCCTCTGTGATCTGGTATAGGTGATCCTGCTCTGGCAGGAGGATTGGACTAGATGGTGTTTGAGGTCCATTCCAGCCCCTGGCATTCTGTGATTTTGTAATTTTGGAAGTGACCACAAACTGGCCAGACAGCAAAGATTCTGGGATGCCACTGAAGGAGAAGGATGTGCTAAGGAGGCAGCACAATATAACAAACTCCCAGATAGTGAGAAACAGCATGCCCTTGTTTACTGACGGGTTTTGCTGCATGGTGGGAAAAACACTGAAGGTGCAAGGCTCTTTTATGAAGTCTTAGATGAAGAAAAAGGTGAATCAGGTCAGTCTGAAGAGGTGAAAGCCATTCAGCTGGCTTTAATTATTGCTGAGTGAAAAACCTGGCCATGGTCTTTACAGACTCACGGGTGGTAGCAAACACTCTGTGGGGGTGTGGAAGAAAAGCAGCTGGCAGCAGAGAGGTAAACTCACCTGCGTTGCCGAATTATGGCAAGGTGTGCTGCTCAGGTAGAGAACCTGGTGATGAAAGTACATCATATGCATCCTATGTGCCCAAGAGTCAGGATACTGAGAACATTGGAACTGGTTGGGGTGGATCTGTTCTGGCAATGTAAAGGTGAATTATTTACAGATTGGTGGCTCCGTGACAGCTCAGGTTATCCATGAAGAGACACAACATATACATGGGCTCAAGATTAAGGGGTGGAGTTAACCATGAACAGAATTGCACAGAATCACAGAATGACAGGGGCTCAAGGGACCTCTGGAGATGATATAGACCAAGCCCCCTGCCGGAGCAGGTTCACCTAGAGCAGGTTGCAGAGGATGCCATCCAGGCAGGTTTTGAGTGAAACTACTTTAAGCTGTCTGTTGATGGCCTTATTGATTTCTTCTTCCTGATCAGGTGTCCAATAGTAAACACCCACTATAATATCATCTATATTAGCCTGACTCTTTATTCTTATCCACATACTTTGGATTCATTCTTCTTCCCCGCCCAGGTAGAGATAAATACATTACAGTTGGTCTCTCACATAAAGAGCAACTCCACCATCTCACCTTGCTGGCTTGTTCTTCTTTAAAAGCACATAGCCATCCATTGCAGCACTCCAGACATGACAGTCATCCCACTATATTTCTGTGATGGTGACTAAGTCATAGCTATCCTGCTACACAATGGCTTCCAGCAACTGTTTTTTGTTGCCCATGTTGCATGCACTGGTGTAGATGCGCTTTCAGCTCAGCTATTGATTGCACTCCAGTACTGGCGTGCCACCCCTAGGCTCATCTCCAGTGACCTGTTTTTTTTTCCCTTCCCCCATCAAAGCTATTTTAAAGCCCTCTGAATGAGCCTTGCCAGCTCATGGGCAAGAGTCCATTTTTCCATTGGAGATAGATGGGTTCCATCTGTTGCAATCCGGCCTGGTGCCATGTAAAACTCCCCATCATAAAAGAAACTAGAATTCCACCAATGACACCAGGCTCTGAGCCACATATTAATCAGGCATGATATCCTGTTCCTTTCAGTGTTCTTCCCTGCCACTGAAGGGAGTGAGGAAAACATGCTCCTGATCTTCCAACCAACACTCCCAGCACTCGGAAGTCCTTTTTGATAATTTTCAAATTTCTCTCTGCAACCTTGTCGCTGCCCACCTGCATAACCAATAGTGGGTAGTAGCCAGGTTATCCATGAATGTGAAACATGTGCTGCAAGCAAGGAAACCAAGCAGTTAAAGGTTCTGTGGTATGGAGGGTGATGGCTGAAATATAGATACTGGGAGGCCCACCATTCTGACTACATCACGCTCCCACAAACCTGCCAAGCAAACACAATGTGCTCACAATGGTGGAAGCAACAACTGAATGGCTGGAAACATATCTAGTGCCCTGTGCCACCACACAGAACACCACTCTGGGCCTTGAAAAACAAGTCTTCAGGTGACATTGCACCTCAGAAAGAATTAAGTGTGACAAGGGAACTCCTTTTTGAAACAGCCTCATAAAATACCTGTGCCGAGAAGCATGGCATTAAGTGGATGTATCACATCCCCTGTCATGCATCAGCTGCTGAGAAGATTAAAACTACACTGAAAGCAATGGGAGGATGGATCTTTAAAAACTGGGACACATACTTAGCACAAAGCCCCTGGTTAGTTAACAGCAGAAGATCTGCCAGTTGAGCTGGCCCTGAACAATCCAAATTCCCACATACCGTAGAACAGGTTAAAGTCCCTATAGTGCATGTGAAGGTGATGCAGGAGGATGGAGAATTCTGTTGTGTGCATCAAGGCATTCTCATTTTGGGTGAGGACAGTAAATGATGTGCATTATACCAGGTATCTTATATGTTGTATGTTGTACGAGATCTCTGATGAGCATGGCATAGATGGTACAGAGTGAGAGGTGGATAAGAGGAGTTCGGATAGAATAGAGTTAAGTTTTTTGTTTCCCTCACAAGAAGCTGGGAGGGAGCATAGCCAAGATAGCCAGCCAGCTGAACCAGCCAAGAAGTGTTCAATACCATGTTGACATTGTGTCTGCTATGTAAGGGAAGGACTGGCCAGGGCTAAGCACAGGGCTTTGACTTTGGGACCGCAACATGGAGATGCTTCCTTCTTCCTGTTTTCTCTCTTCTTCTATTTCCACTCTGCTTCCATGTCAGGCAAGCCAGGGACAGGCATGTGTCTGTTTGTACTGTTCTATTGAACTCTATCTCAAACTGCAAGGCTTTGTTGTTTTGTGGGATTTTTTTTCCATCCCAATTCTCCTTCCCTTTCCACGGGGGAGGGAGGGGAGAAGGCAGGAGGACAGTTGGGTAAGCAGTTGTGTAAAGCCTGGCTGCCACCTGGACTTGAACCTGAACTGAGAAGAACTTACAGAGACCTGAACACTGAACACAGAACAAAGCGCTGGCTCAAGCACGTTACTAGATAGCATTCAGTTGGCAAGGGAAGGGAAGAGCAAAGAGACCATTTGCCTTAGAGTGATAATTATTAGACCGCAGAATGGTCTCCCAAGAGAAAATTTCTGGAAGCACAAATACTTGGCACACCTAAAATCACACAGAATAAAGCACTAGAAACTCTACTGTAGGGAATGGACTTTTAATCTCATGCTAATATTCTTTCTACCCTGCTACACCCAAAGTCCTATTAAGCCTTACCTACAGACACCCAAAATTATAACATCCAATGTCCTAATTTGCAAAGTTGTGACTTAACACTTCTTTTTCAAGTCATTTCCATGTTTGCATAAATATAAGATGGCATCCAAGGTTTTTGGCATTTTGCTAACTAAGAAATCTTTCAGAACTGTTCCTACATTTAAAAAAATAACTGTGTCTCCGGAGTAAGGGGTTGGGAGGTGGAACCTAAGGATCAGTTGATATTTCATTCAAGTGCACTCTTTTTTCTGTGCTAATTCCATTTATGGAAGGCAAATTCTCATCTCCCAGAACATCCTTTAACATTTCACTTATGTGGTGTACGTTTGCCCTGTTGGATTTTAGACATTGTGAAAGTGGATGCACTTAGCTGAAAAATTGCCGAATGGGTTGTTGGAGGCACAGAAATGACCATTCGACCTTGAAGCTCAATCTCAGTCCAAGGAGGTGGATTCTTTGCAGGTTTGCGTGCTTTTTTGACTGTGGAGTGTGACAACATTGAGAAATGCAGAGTAATAAGAAAATGCGGCAGCGTTTTGACCTAGACTTAAAGCAAACCAATGAAAATAATAAGAGTAGTATGCCAAGAGTAAGCACAAGAGTAACACTGGAGTGTTCTTAATAGAGGCCTGGGGCAGCAGTGTAAGTCAGGCTGTGCTGAGCCTGCAGAGCTATCTCTATTGACAACGTCAGTATCTCTTTGTCTGGCACTAGAAACTGTGTTCCTCACAAAAGATAGAGTAAGACAAAGGGCCTGACTCAACAACAAATTACTCTACTTATGTGTCATGGAAATTCCTCTAAAAACAGAGACAATAAGCTGTAACTAGGGAAACAGAGGTGCTAATCTAGTTCATCTCAAGGCAGACATGCCTTGCCAGTTTTGTTTAGTAAAAACATCTTACTTTACTGAAATAGAACACCAAGCAATATTCCATAGTGTATTTTCTAAACTACACTCTATTATAAATGTCATCGCAAACTATAGAGATTAGATTAAGCCTGTCTTAATTATGTTTTATGGCAGTTGTCACACAGAACTACCAATACACACTGTCTTCAAAATATTTTTCTTAGCATACTAGCAGAGGAAGATACACTGCAATTTGAGGGAGATTCTGTATAAAGGCAAATGACCTTGACAGAGCAGTTTTCACTCCTCACACAAAATGAAGGCAATTTCTGAAGAAAAGTTGCTTTTGAAAGTAGGAAAAAGTATTGCTACTGGATTGCTGGAAAAAGAGGTTGGCTCTATGCTGTTTAAAGGCGTCTAAGCAAGGATGAACTTTAATACAAAATACATGCATGGGAGCAGTCCTAGACTTTGTAACTCATTCATTTTATCACCTGAAAGACCCAAGGTATGTATTACCTCATACCAAAAGAGATTTCTGGGATTACTGACATCATTTACCTGGACCTGAGCAAAGCCTTCGACACTGTCCTGCAGCACATCCTGGTCTCCAAGCTGGTAAAGTCTGGGTTTGATGGATGGACCATTCAGTGGATAAGAACTGGCTTGATGGCCACACCCAAAGGGTTGCTGTCAATGGTTCCATGTCCCAGTGGAGGCCAGTGACAAGTGGAGTCCCTCAGGGATCAGTCCTGGGACCAGTCTTGTTCAACATCTTTGTTGGTGACATGGACAGAGGCATTGAGTGCACCCTCAGCAAGTTTGCTGATGACACCAAGCTGTGTGGTGCAGCAGACATGCTGGAGGGAAGGGATGGCATCCAGAGGGACCTTGACAGACTGGAGAGGTGGGCCCGTGACAACCTCATGAGGTTCAACAAGACCAAATGCCAGGTCCTACATCTGGGTTGGGGCAATACCAAGCACCGATATAGGCTGGGCAGTGACTGGCTTGAGAACAGCCCTGAAGAAAAGGACTTGGGGGTTATGGTGGATCAACATGAAAATCAACATGAGCCACCAGTGTGCACTTACAGCCTAGAAAGCCAATCATATCCTGGGCTGCATCAAGAGAAGTGTGGCCAGCAGGTCAAGGGAGGTGATTCTCCCCCTCTACTCTGCTCTGGTGAGACCCCACCTGGAGTAATGTGTCCAGATCTGGACTCCTATTACAAAAGGATCTGGAGGTGCTGCAACATGTCCACAAAAGGGCCACGAGGGTGATCAGAGGGCTGGAGCACCCCTCCTATGAGGACAGACTGAAAGAGTTGGGGCTGTTCAGTCTGGAGAAGAAAAGGCTCCAAGAAGACCTTATTGTGGCCTTCCAGTATCTGAAGGGGGTCTACAAGAAATCTGGGGAGGGACTTTTTAGGATATCAGATAGTGATAGGACTAGGGGGAATGGAGCAAAACTAGAAGTGGGTAGATTCAGATTGGATGTTAGGAAGAAGTTTTACACCATGAGGGCAGGGAGACACTGGAACAGGTTGCCCAGGGAAGTGGTAGAAGGCCAGGCTGGATGTGGCTCTGAGCAGCCTGCTCTAGTGTGAGGTGTCCCTACCCATGGCAAGGCTGTTGGAACTAGATGATCCTTGAGGTCCCTTCCAACCCTAACAGTTCTATGATTCTATGATTACAATGAGTCACAGATACTGGGAAAGTTAGGCAAAAGTATTAGGTAGTTAATTATATTTTCTGTGCAACTGAAGAAATTTTCCTTGTAATGAAAGACAATTACTTAAGTCACTGAGTTCCCGGCATTCCTGAGGGTTTGTCAGTGTGACCTTCAGTCATGGTGCTCAGTGGTGAATGACCAGAGCAAAACCAGTGGGACCTGTAGGGTGGCTCCCATCAGAAGAGTTACCAAGAGTCCAAATGCTTAGAGTCCCCAATTCCCAAACTCATAGTGGTTATCAAAGCATCCAAATGCAATGTTGAGTAACTTCCCAAAAAACTATATCTGGTTTCAGAGCCAGGTAATAAACCCAGACCCAAATGGACCACTGTACTCAGATGCATGAGCTGATTTGTTGATTTAATGTTTACTCCTTTGTTTTTTCTAAAAGCACAATTTTGTCCCATGAATGAGATCTGTATCTCCAAATAAAAACATTTGTGTGTTACTACAACTCCTCCAAGCAGACTAAAGAAAGGTGTAATTTGTTGCATATGAAGCCACAGAATCAACATTTCTAATCCCAGTTTACTGAGGAAATTCTGACTGCTTTGAAACCAATAAGAGAGTATTTACTAACGTTTGCAGCATCAAAATTGAACTTCAGTCGCACAGGAAGAGTGTTAGGACAGCAAGATTCTCCTTCAAATTTCGGGGAGGAGCTGATGGCCTTTGTTTCTAAATTTTTTATACCTTTGTTACAGAATGCACCTAAACTGTGAGAAATGAGCACCTCTTCACGTGCTTTGTTAAAATTTTTCACTATCCCTGCACCCCATTCACCTTCAATACTTAGAAATAATCTTTGGACAACTTAAGTTTCATTCAGCAGAATAGGTTTTCTAATGACACATTCCCATGCTTTGTGTGCAAAGCATTCCTCTTATCTTGTTCAGACCAAACCTTGTAACAGGAGGAAATTAAAATTCCCATAAATGTTGATCAGGTTTCTCTCAAGACAGAGCAAACTCATGGAAATTTTTATAACTGTATCAAATACTGTTTGCCTGTGCATGGTGCGATCCTCTTTCCTGAGTCAGAAACCTGAAGGTTTGGCTTACAGGCTCCAAGCTGGCCTCCTACACAAAGCTGACATCATCATTAATTAAAAGGAAGTCAATGTTCTACTTGTATTCTTGAGATGAGGCATTAGTGTAGCATATTCTGGACAGCATCCATGCCTACAAACGATATCACAAATTGCTTGGCACAAATACAAGCTCTCGTTATTAAGGGAAAGTGCAAGAATGCTATTGAGATTCCTGGTGTAGTGTAAAACTTAACTAAACAAAACAAGTTCAGTCTTCAAGGATAAAAATTGTGGAGACTATGTCAACAGGTACCTGGTGGCAAGGTGTAGAATGTGTAAGCTTGCACCAGATTATGCTAAGAGGTAGTAGCTCTCTCAAATCCCTCTCCAGAAATAGGAGTCACACTCCTCTCCTATCCCCACTCTTCTGTAATGTGATATGTTCATTCATTCATTTTTCAGGATAAGGCTGAGCACAGCTGATATTTTCCTACTGATTCCTTTATTCTGTATTTGTAGGCATTTTACTTAACAGCAATAGCAAATGGATAAATAATAGTTGCAATTTCTTCTCAGCTGAGTGTTCACAGCTCCAACTCAGTTACTGATGTCTGTCATTTCTTGGTTTAGATCAGGGCTTCCTGGTAGGGCTGATGTCTGTGACAACCCTTTTTTTGACTCTCTGATTCCCAGAAGATGCAGAGAATAGACACTCCAGTGACTATGACTCATGCTTGGAGGCTGCTGCAGGTCCTGGCTCAGAAGCTCTCCTTGTTTGGCTTCACACATCAGCAGTGTATAACAGTCTGTGATCTCTGAACACTGCTCATTGCAGCCAAACTGGAAAGAAGAAAGAAAAGAAAAATAACTTCCTTTCACAATGGTGTTTTCACTCAATAGTCAGAGTTATTAGATCTCTGCAATACTTTGTTGGGTTTTGGTTTGTTTTTTCTTGTTGGGCTTTTTGGTTGGTTGGTTGGTTGGTTGGTTTGGTTTGTTTGTTTTTCCGAAAGTCATCCTATGTTCCGAGTTGGACAGAGATTCTAATTTCTTGAGGCAATAAACCAATTTCTTTAGTTGCTTTTAGGGAGTAAATTTACTAAAGCATCTCATTAAATGAGTTGCTGCATTTTCCTGGATCAACCTTGTGTTCTAGCTAATGCACAGAGGAAAATTTGATTGCCAAAGCACAGGATATTTAGGTTTTGTTCACTGTCTTTGCCTAGTCAATAATTCTGTTAATGGGTAAGATATGACATGGTCCTCTGTCTATAATCATAGAAGGAAGTGATAAGTGTATAGATTTACAGCTTTATTCAGTGGCATGGTGAAGGACAACTGGTGCTTCTGCATTACAGAAACATTCTGATTAGGAACGTTTATAACTGCTGCATAGAGCAAAACAGTAACATTCCATGTGTGCCAAGAACATCCTCATGTTGGCACCCTTTGATTGGAACATGCTGCAGAAGCCACCTTCTTGACATGCTGGCACCTCTTACTGGGAAGAGGTTTTAGCTTATATATGTGGTTGGGTTTTACTGGTTAGGGGATTCATAACAAAGAGTTAAAAACAGCCACTCTGAGCTGTAAGGTGAGATTGGGGGGGGGGGGGGGGGGGGTGGGTAGGGCTCCTAGGGACTTCTGCTCCTGCTAGTTAGCTACTTTTTCTGGCTAGGGCTTCAGCGTAGGGATGCTGAGAGGGATATGCTCAGGACTTCCATTAGCTGCTTTATCTGCTAAAGGCTTCTGGGACTTCTTTTGTGAGACTCTGAGACTCTAATGCAAGAGATTCTAAAAAACAGCAATAAAGCACTTCTGAGAGGACTTCTGAGATTCTCTGCACTCTGTATTCCTGGAATTTCATTGCTCTATGGCAATGGAGTTCATGCCTTCATTTGTCACCCAATGGCGGTCCAGACCAGAAGAATTAAAACAACACATGATCTGTATCTTAAAGGCCTAGGTTTCTATGGTTGCTCAAAGAAAGAAAAGAGAAGCTGCATAGCCTTTTCTTGAAAGCACATAGAGAATTATATAAAATCAATAATATTTATTTGGAAGAAAATCAGCAAAAAGAGGTTTCATAAACTACGAGGTACTCCTGTCACAGACAATGTTTTAAGCTATTTACATTTTCAAAAGAGCCGTTGACTCTGTAGTTCACTTGAGTGAGTCAAAATTAACTGTTCAGCCATACTGAATTCCTCACACTTATCAGATATGACAGATAAAATTGAAATGGGAAAAAAAAGGCAAAACCAAAAACCAAACAATGGATTTCAAGTTATGCTTTAAACACAGAAGTGGATTTTAATTTTTTTTTCTGAACTGTGCAATCGTAACACAATATAAAATAGGTAAAAGTCAAACTCACACTACCCAGCAATCCCCTTCCCACTTCACCATTTAAGTCAACACCAATTGATGAGTTTAGCTAAAAATGCCCAGAGCTCTCAAATTACTAATAATCCATCCAGAATATCTTTATGGTTTTTATGTCACCAGTTCACTACAGCTTTTTACAAGACACAAAAGCAGAAAGATGGTGGAAACAAATATACTTTATATTTCTGTGTTCTTGTTCCATTTCACAGAATCACAGAATTATTGATGCTGGAATAGACCTCTGAAATCATCAAGTCCAGCCTATGACCTAACACTACCACATCAAATAGACCATGCCACTAACTGCCACATCCAGTCTTTCCTTAAACACCTTCAGGGATGGCAACTCCACCACCTCCCTGGGCAGTCCATTCCAGTGTCTGATTACCCTTTCCATGAGGAAGTGCTTCCTAATATCCAAAGTTAACCTCCCCTGGTGCAGCATCAGGCCATGCCTTCTCCTCTTGTCACAAGCTGCCTGGGAGAAGAACTTGACCCCCACCTTATTACCACTTCCCCTTTAGGTGGTGTGATAAGGTTCTCCCCTGAGTCTCCTCTTCTCCAGGCTAAACAACCTGGCTCCGTCAGCCTCTCCTCATAAGACTTTCCCTCCAGACCCTTCACCAGTCTCGTTGTTCTCCTCTGGACCCCCTCCAGCACCTCAATATCTTTCTTGAAGTAAGGGGCCCAGAACTGCACACAGTACTCGAGGTGAGGCTTCACCAGTGCCGAGTACAGGGGCAGAATTACATCCCTAGCCCTGCTGGCCACAATATTCCTGATACAAGCCAAGATGCCATTGGCCTTCCATGCTACCTGGGCACACTGCTGTGATTTGGGATGTTTGGCTGGGGATTTATTTGGAGGGTATTAACTGGCATTTGGAGTACTTAGGAGCAGTGATCACAAAAATATGAATCAGAAGCATCTATGACTTCCAATAAAACACTTAAACAAAAGTGTGAAATAGTGTTAGTTTGTTTTCACATCAGATCTAGACAGTTCAACGAAGTCCACACTGCACATTTTTATTCTTGTTAAAAATTTAAAGGCAAGGTTTTAATATCTCAATATTAACTTAAGTCATAGTCAATCAGTAAAACAATTAGAGAGTTGCCATTAGAAGTATATTAATAATAAAATAGATGTTTTAGAGTAAGCTTATTATCACAGCAACTTCAGTCCTCTGCTTTCCATAAAAGAGGCCCTGGCTGAGAATTAAGCTTCTGGCAAGCTTAAGAGTGGACCTTCATGTGGAAGATTCTAACTCTTCCCTAAAAAATGTGGTGTGAGTGTCCTGTTAGGGTCACTTTTTATTATTTTTTTTTTTAATTTAAAAGGCAGATGTCACAATAGTCTTTGATTGAACTTCAGAAATCAGTTATTGCAGTCATAATTTACATCTGAACAACATTAAGACCCAACTATGAAATAGCCACCCACAAATGATCAGACAGTAACATCTAAGCTGAACAGAGGTTTTTTGCTATCACAGAATTATGGTAGAGGAAAAAGAAGATGTGATTGTTAATCCTTAGCAATTTCAGCAGCAAGATTCATTCCAAAAGTCCTTGACCAGGATTGGAACAGTACCAGGCTAGTCTGGATCTGAAGGGTTCAGAGAGGTCATCCTGCTGTAGCCCACCGTAGCAGTAGCATCCTCAAGCATGGCCACAAACCTGCATTTACTCCAGAATTAGAACTCTAGATTTAAAAGTTTTGAAGACAGCTTTAGAGTCAACATCACTTAGAAACACCTTGTCTTACTGGCTTCCTTAGCTAGAGTAAACGTACTCTATTATAAGATATTAAAACCTTATTGAAAATCTTAGAGTGGAATTGAATATGATATTGTGACTATTTCCATATTTCCACTGCCTGTAGTGTCCATTTTCTGATACCCAGCCTTTCCAGTTCCACACATGCACATGTTACTTTTGGAATGCATGTATAGTTGTACAGAGCCACCATTATCAACTTCATATCCATTCTAAAGAAAAAAATCTGCATTATGGGTAGCACGTCCTGCTGCATAGCTTAAACTGACACCTAACTTAAAAAAATGTTAGTTTTTTTATCTTCATGTTAGCTATTTCTACACCTACAAATGTCTCTGCTTTTTCCAGATTTTTGCAGACCTATCTGCTGTTACCAGTAATAAAGGTTTATCAAGCACAAGCATAGGACAGTTTTGCTCAAATACCTATAGAGCTTAGTATGAATGTGGAAGCAAAACCAAATTATCTTTAGCAATTAAGGAAATAAGGCCAAAATAGCAATATTTCTCTTTCTAAAAAAAGGATGGATTCACCTCAGTCATGGATATCTGAGTTAGTTCTTAAGTTACAGAGATACCTACTTCTTGAGTTACAGATGTAAATATATATATATATATATATATATATATATATATATAAAATATATTTTGGGTTGAATGCTCTTGAGGCAATTCTTACAATCAAGATTTTTTTCTCAGGGCTGCAGTGAAATTATTTACTATGTTTGTAGTAACTCGTTGCCTCTGTCCTGTAGAACTGAACACACACAGCTACTGCGTTAATTACACAAATTTATATCCAACATTTCTTTTAATAGCTTTAAAGAGCAGTAGGAACTAAGCATATACTTCTAAATCTATTGAACAGTGTCCAGCTCACCCAGACCAGCTAAAGATGTTCTTCAGTATTCAGACTAGAAACCAGTTGTAAACAGGTTCCTCCTCTTCTTTCCTGTCTGATATCATGTTTATACAGAGGCATGACTCAAAGAGAGATACAAAGCTCAGGCATGAACCAAGACCCTCCTTGACATGCAGAAAAAAATTATCTTCTTCTCTGAGTATGTTTAAAACTTCATCCTTCCTAGATGGAAAGAGAGGCTCTTTATTCCAGTGACATTTTTGTAGCACCCTTATCTTATGCTCCAACACAATCTTTCTAATTTGTACAGTCCATGGGCTAAACATGAGGCAGAGCCAGGGGAAGGAATGATTATTCTAAAAAAAAAATCTCCTTTTGCACTATTTCATAAGACTGGGCCCTTACTGGCAAGACCACCTCCTTTGCCAACTGTGCTGTCATGACTTGCTCCTGGCTCACCTTGCTGTGCAGAGGCAGCCCCAGCCACCTCTTCAGACCTTCACTTCCTGACACTCGTTAAAAGGAGTGATGCCTAAATATTGGAGCAAGCCTCTGGACTGTGTATCTGAAATACCAGAGCTTTACAAATTCTGGAAATTAGGCAGCTATGTTAGCATTAGAAGAATACTAGTGTCTACCATATCGAATTTTAATAGCAACACTGATTCATACTTGCATATTTTCTGAAAATAACAGTGAAAGAAAGCCCAGAGTCTCTTCAGAGGATAACAAGTTACAGAGGAGAAGCAGGGTCCTAGCAAATCCTGTTTGTAAAAATAAAATGTTTACAAATGGTGGCAGATCAGATAACATACAGTAATTTGTAGTGATCTCTTTCTCCGCCTCCCTTGAATGCTGTTAATTCTATAGCCAGCTGTCACTGGTGGCCAGGCACTCCAAGCAAGTTTTGACAGATAAAGTGACAGATGCTTTGCCAAATACCTGCTGTGTCAAGAACTGCTAAATAGTTAGCAGTACACCATGTCTTGTTATTCTGATTGCATAAGCTACCTTCGGCTGAAGAAAAAAAAAAAAAAAGAAGAAAGAAAGAAAAGACTGTGTCCTGCAATCCTTAATTTACTACACTGAAATTAGAAACCAAGCCAAGACAAAGAGTCCTGAAAGGGAGTTTGAAACAATGAAGGGGTTATGGCAACTTGGGGATAACCTGGGCTTACCAGCTTGATTTACAGGTAATAGGTAATGTCAGCACTGGGAGCTAGTCCCAAGCACTTTAATGGGTCAGACAGAAGAACTCACATCATCTCTGGATCCAAAGACAGAAAGAATTGCTGCTCAGAGACACAGAATTTGAGGATTCTGGTAACCACACAATCACACCTATGAAAAATATATAAAATTGTTTCATTTTTCATGTTTTGAACAAAAAAGGAACATAGTATACAACAAGAACAAAATAAAATTAACTGGCTAGGGTTAAGCTATGTTTAGTTTATGTTTGCATTTTTAAATCCATATTTTTACTGTTCCTGATAGCCAAGGAAATCTGGAAAATATAAGGTAGTGTTGAAGGATCCTTTTCCTCTGACTTGCTCTTTCCTCCTGTTCTGAATTTCAAACACTTATGTGCTGTGATAGGATAGGTACAGACTTTAACAGCTTATTTAAACAACTTTTTGGCTTATCTTCAGTGTCAGCTTGTCTTCTCAGAGCTCCTGAGTTGATGAACCACAAGATGAGAACCAGGGGGACAAAGTCCTTCCCACTGTAAGAGATCAGGTTTGTGACCAACTGAGGAACCTAAACATACACAAGTCTATGGGACCTGATGAAATACATCCCAGAGTCCTGAGGGAATTAATTGTTGTTGCCAAGATACTCACCAGGATATTTGAAAAGTCCTGGCAGTCAGGTGAAGTCCCTGGTGACTGGAAGAAAGGAAACATTACATCCATTTTTTAAAAGGGTAGAAAGGAGGATCCTGGGAACTACCAACCTGTCAGCCTCACCTCTGTACCTCAGAAGATCCTGGAACAGATCCTTCTAGAAGCTATGCTAAGGCTCATATATGACAGGGAAGTGATTTGAGACAGCCGTTGTGGCTTTACCAAGTGCGAGTCCTGACTGACCAACTTATGATGAAGCAAAAAAGGAACAGCTATGGCTGTCATATGTATGGACTTCTGTAAAGTCTTCGACATGATGCCCAACAATATTATTCTCTCTAAAATGGAGAGATATGGATTTGATGAGTGGACTGTTCAATGGATAATGAATTGTTGGATGGTTGCATCCAGAGGTTAGTAGTTTCAATAGCTAGAGAGAAACTGATGAAAAGTGGTGTCTGTATTGGGACCAGTGCTATAGACAATGGGATCAAGTGCACCCTCAGCAAATCTGCTGATGACACCAAGCTGAATGGTGTGGTTGACATGACAGAGGCATGTCATCCAGAAGGACCTGGGTAAACTTGAGAAGTGGGCTTGTGTGAACCTCATGCAGTTCAACAAGGCCATGTGCAAGGTCCTGCAACCACGTCACAACAGTCCTCATTATCAGTAGAAGCTGAGGAAGGGATGTGATAGAGAGCAGCCCTCATGAGAAGGACTTGTGGGTATAGCTGAAAAGCTGGACATGAGCCAACAGTATGCACTTGCATCCCAGAAGACCAATCACATCCTGGATGATTAAAGGTCTCTTCCAATCTAAATCTTTATATGATTCTGTGATTCAAATGCCCTTGCTCCTTGTCTCTTTCATACAATTTCTTTCATCCCTTGATGAGATACTAAGACATTTGACAACAAGGGCTGCTCATAGATGAGTTGGGATTTAGAGAGACAAAGTTAAATTTAGAGAGACAAAGTCACAATCTCTTGAGGATTAACCCAGCATTTTGCCATTGAAATATGAAAACTTCTGGGTATGGAGTAGTCATAAGGCAGATTCTACATTTATAGAAGAAAAGAAGAAATTTCATACAGACATCTATTCTTGTGAAATACAAAACAAAAATAAGACGGTGATCTTTTCCTGAACTGCATTGCATGCTGCTATGTATATGAGGATTGGAGACTTCATCTGTATCTTACATTGGTAAGGATTTCCAGGAGAGCTTTTAGAACAGAGGGGTGTAAAAGAAAAACCAAACCAAACCAAAACCAAAAACAACACAAAAAGCCCCACAAAACACAAACAAAAAACCCACCCCATTTTCAATTAAGCCAAACCATATTTAAACCTAAATGCTAAAACTGAAAGAGTGCAGCTTTTGGGTTTGTGCATTAAAAACACTGAAAATGACAGGGGGAAAAAAATCTGTAGGCATGTGATAGCATGCAATTATAATTATATAACAAGCATGAAAATACAAGAAAGAAAGGCTTGAGTTTTCTTTGGAAGAAAAATAGACGAGTGTGGCTGAAGCTGTTTATCTAAACACAAAGCACACATATACAGGGTTTGTAAAGCAGGAACTCAAGGAAAAAATAGCCTTTGATGTTTCTACATAATGGCTTTCATTTTGAGTTATGCACAAAAAATCTAGCATGATTTTAGCTATTAATTTACTAATTATTACTAATTATAACACATTTAAAAATTATTTTCATAAAAAGTTACTTAATAGATATTTTCTGTATATACAGGTATCCCGCAGAACCATTTTCTTCTTATTTGCTCTATTCTTGATTTTCCTAGTAAGACAAGCTGCAGGATTTAAAGCATGTAGGTAGAACTTCACAGCAGGTAACATTAGTAGTGAATTATAACACCCTTATAGATTCTAGATGCCTTTCTATTTGTGGCAGAAAAAAAAAAAAATCCTATAATTGAATGAAACAATGCCAAGCCTGAAGATAATATACAAGAGATTCCTGGAAGCTAAATGGCCAGCTTCAGCTTCACTTGCACAAATCTTTTCTGGAAGTCAATGAAATTACTGAGTTCTAAACATGCAAAACTTCACCTTTCTGTTAGATTGGCCCTGCCCCTCTATTTCCTCTCCATCCCTCATCTCAGTTATGTCTTCCTCAGTTCCTTTGGACTGCAGTTCCTCAGATGTAGGATAATTTTGCTGTGCCTCCACAGCTCAGCACAGCTGGGTCCTGATTGAGATTGGGCCCTTTGGCTATTAAAACAAGGTAAAAACAGCCTTTGGAAGACCACACTAAAAACCATCTGATACAATAAGAATGTAGCTTGCTCTGTGTAATTTTTACTGACTTTAGATTAGTAAGGAACATTAAGAAATGTCAAAGGTTTAAAGAAAAACAAAACCAAAAAACATTGCAGCAATGAAGTTGTCTAGCATTTCACAGCACATATCAATAGATACATGGATTGTTAATTAGGAAAGGAATATGGAATCACAAAAAGAAAGTAAGTTTGGATTTACATAGTGTTTATTTCATTGTTACACCAAAATAGCATCTAATGAATGTAAAATATTTACAAATTTAACAATGCAGACACTAAACTGCTAAATAATCAACTCCATGTATCTCATTGTTTTCTTCAACTCTTCCCTGAAAGAGCAAGGATTTCAGGGAAAACAGGATGATGCATGACTGTGATACAATGAAAAGGGTCACAGAAGGAGGAATGGATGTAAACATACAGATTTGAGTGTGTGTTATTTGGGCAATGAATACAACTCTTGGGCTTTCTCTATAAATCTGGCCTCCAAACAGTCAGGAGCTGGTGTGCATACTCTTGCTTCAGCCACTTCCATGCATGCACAGAACTCCTACCACAGAGTAATATGTATATTGAGCCAATGTTTTTTGCTTGTCTCACAGGCAGAAGTTTATGCTGGTGTTGAAATACAGCCCTACCCCTTCATTTCACAATTACCAGAAACTAAAGCACATATGTATGCAGTTCTAATACATGTGCAATTCTCAGAGCCTGTCTTTTGTAAATCTCTATTATCAGCATCAGCCTATGTGGACAGCTTACTAGGTTATTTAAATGTCTGCAGTCAACTTCTTTTACAAGTCAGCACCACCAAATGCTTTTTAAGGTTTTTCAAACATCTTCTACACTTCCCATTATTTACCCAAAATCCTGGCTATCTGGGGAAGTCCCAGTGGACTGGAAGGTTGTCATGGTAGGGCCAAACAGGCCCAGACAAAACCCAGACATGGTCCCCCTCTACCCTCTCCTTCCTGCAGAAAGTCAGAGTAATGCGGGAAAAGGAACAAAGGGGGCAGGACCATGCATGTCTGGTAAACAACTCTCCTTCTGGGGTAAGAGCAGGTGTACTGGCCACTGCTCCTCCCTGACCAAGCCTGTGTTTCTGCCTTTTATGGCCACAGCCCAGCAGAACCTTTTTTCATTGGGTAACTATGTGCTGGCTTCAGTTGCCCTATTGGCCCAATTGAATCAACAGCAAGATATACATACAGGCCGATTTCTAGTCACCTTGCCTTGCTTAAGCCTTGCTTAAGCCTTGCTTGAATTGCCTTCTCGGACCCATCTTGCTTGAAGCTGCCTCAAGTTGCCCTGCCTTGCCTCAAGTTACCTGGTCCAGAGCCTGGGATAAAAGCCATGAGCCTACAACACAGCAAGCTAGAGAAGCCATGAGCTTAGGAGCCAGAGCCAGGCCTGCTTCCCCTTGCAACTAGAATTTTGCCGTGCCTCAGTTTATCCAGGACAAAGCAAGAGCCTGTCACGAAGAACGCGTTGAAAACTGCCTGCTGTCTGCTGAAACCAAACCACCCTGAGACCGCATGGCCCTTCTTGCTGGCAGCCTGCCATGCCAGTGCCGCATGAGAGCACCCCAAAGCCTCAACAGCTAATACACAGCAGCAGCACTGCCTACTTGGGTGGAATCAGCTGTGAGTAATCAATTCATTGCCTCTTTGGATTAACAGTTCTTGTCGAGTCTCCCCCTGGCTGTGGTCGAGTGCCATTGCGCTCCCGGGGATTCTCTCTTCCTGATGTTCCTACCGGTTTGCATAGAATTGTTGAAATTGTTACAGGTGCCTAGATACTGTACATTCCCAGTGTAAATATATATTTCAACTGTACACTGAACCTATTTAATATGTTTTGGCAAGATTTTCATATTAATAAAAAGTTGTTAATATTTATATTAATATTTGCTGATATAGTTTATAAATCAAATAATTTTTCCATAACAAAGGTGGCAAATCTGAGACCCACCTACAAGAAAGGCCAAAAAAAAGATCAGGGAAGGTCATGGAACAGATCATCCGAAGTGCCATTACACACTGTATGGAGGACAACCAGGGGATCAGGCCCAGTCAGCGTGCGTTTATGAAAGGCAAGTCCTGCTTGGATAAACCTGATCTCCTTCTATGCCAAGATGACCTGCCTAATGGGTGAGGGAAAGGCTGTGGATATTGTCTACCTGGACTTTTGTAAAGCCCTTGCCATTTTTTCCTATGGAATTCTCATGAAAAAAACTGTCTGGTGATGGTTTGGATGAACTGGTGGCTGGTCACAAGTAGTGTTCCTCAGGGTTCAGTTTTAGGACCACTTCTGTTTACATCTTTATCAATGAGGAAATATTTCGTCACTGTGAGGGAGACAGAACACTGGAACAGGCTGCCCAGGGGGTTTGTGGAATCACCTTCTCTGGAGATATTCAAAACCCGCCAAGATGCATTCCCATATGATCTAGTCTAGGTGATCCTGCTCTGGCAGAGGGGTTGGACTAGATGATCTTTCGAGGTTCCTTGCAATCCGTAACACTGTGATTCTGTGATCTTAATGCAGAGCTAGAGTTCACCATTAGTAAATTCACAGATGACACCAAGTTAGGTGGGAGTGTCGAGGGTAGGGAGGCTCTACAGAGGATAGATTGGATAGATTGGATCAACGGGCAA
The DNA here is from genome assembly GCF_027791375.1 of Indicator indicator. NCBI lineage: Eukaryota > Metazoa > Chordata > Aves > Piciformes > Indicatoridae > Indicator > Indicator indicator. Next base: position 53,333,531 of record NC_072053.1, on the reverse strand, counting down.
ATGGTAATGGGATGAGCTTCAACAAGGCCAAATGCCAGGTCCTGCACTTGGGTCACAACAACCCCAATCAATGCTGCAGGCTTAGGGAAGTGTGGCTGGAAAGTTGTCTGGCAGAAAGGGACCTGGGGGTTCTAATCAACAACAAGCAGCTGAATATGGGCAAGCAGTGTGCCTGGGTGGCCAAAAAAGCCAATGGCATCCTGGCTTGTATTAGAAATGCTGTGTTCAGTAGGAGTAGGGAGGTGATTGTCCTCTTGTACTCAACTTTGGAGGGGCCACACCTCGAGTATTGTGTTCAGTTTGGGGCACTTCAATACAAGAGAGATGTTGAGGTTCTGGAGTGAGTGCAGAGAAGGACCACAAAGCTGCTGAAGGGCCTGGAGAATAAATCTTATGAAGAGTGACTGAAGGAGCTGGGGCTGTTTAGTTTGAAGAAGAGGAGGCTAAGGGGAGACCTCATTGCTGTCTACAACTACCTGAAACAATATTGTAGAGAGTTTAGTGCTGGTCTCTTCTCACAGGTAATTAGTGATAGAACAAGAAGGAACTGCCTCAATCTGCAACTGGGTAGGTTTAGACTGGACATTAGGAAAATATTTTTCACAAAAGAGTGGTCAGGCATTGGAATGTGCTACTCAGTGAGGTGGTTGAGTCACCAACCCTAAATGTGTTTAAAGGTTGTTTGGATGTGGTGCGTGGGGATATGGTTTAGAGGTGAACCTTGTAGAGTAGGGTTATTGGTTGGACTTGGTGATCCTGAGGGTCTTTTCCAACCTGAATATTTCTGTGATTCATAAAATTACACAACAGAGAAATACAGAACTGAAAATCAATCATGAGCTGCACGCTTAGACTGCACAGGTAATAATTTACATGTGTAGCTCTGCAAGTAGTTCTTGGCTGATAAACGACTCATTTCTTTAAGCCTCAGATTAAAAAAAAAATATTTTGTAGCAAGGCTGCTTTGTGACTCCATAAATCATAGCAGTCGTTAGGCAAAAGAAAGAAAGACGCAAACAATTTAATTCAAAACTTTTTCTTAATCTTACTTGTTGCTTCGTACTGCTTTCAATTTATTATGCTTCTGCAACATATGGGCTGAACCTAATACTGGTGACTCTAGTATATCCCAATTCTTTCCCAGAGCATTATTATTTTGTGTAACTTGTTCATGTATTACAGAGATGATTTGCCTGCCAGGTATTAAAATTAGGGCAATTTCAGGACGTTCTGCTTGTTAACCACGCTGATCCTAATTCTGGTGCTAGGCGTTGTGCCAGCTGTACATGTGGATGTAATCCCCACCATTAGGGGTGCCCTGCCTTCCGCCAGGGGGAGGTAAGGGATAATGGAGATAACAGAATCTATTGGGATGTGTACATCCAGTGGCCTGGCACTTCAAAATTTCAGAAGTACAGGGCCTTGGTTGACACAGGAGCTCAGTGCACCATAATACCATCAAATTATCAAGGGGGAGAATCTATAACTATTCAGGGAGTCACTGGTGGATCTCAAGAGTTGTTTGAGATAGAGGTTGATATAAGTTTAACTGGGAAGCAGTGGAAGAAACATACTATTGTAACAGGTCCTAATGCACCTTGTATTTTGGGAATTGACTTTCTGAGAGAAGGGCGTTTTAAAGACCCTAAGGGTTACAAATGGGCTTTTGGAATAGCAACTGTAGAAATTGATGGAGGAAAATTGAAGTTGTCTATCAGACCTGAGCTTTCAGATGAATCTGCAGTTGTGGGACAACATGAGATAGAGGATGTAAAGCTGCCGGTTGCTTCTCAAACTGTGCATCACAGACAATACAGAACCAACCGTGACTCTTTGGTGCCCATTCAAAACTTGATTCGTCAGTTGGAGAGTCAGAAGGTCATCAGCAAAACTGATTCACCTTTCAACAGTCCAATCTGGCCTGTGAGAAAGCAGAATGGAGAGTGGCGTCTGACAGTTGATTTTCGTGCCTTGAATGAAGTAACTCCACCCATGAGTGCAGCTGTACCAGACATGATGGAACTCCAATATGAGCTGGAATCCAAGCAGGCCAAATGGTATGCTACCATAGACATTGCTAATGCTTTCTTCTCTATTCCCATAGCAGAGGAATGCAGGCCTCAGTTTGCTTTCACCTGGAGAGGCATTCAGTACACATTCAATCGTTTGCCCCAGGGGTGGATTCACAGTTCAACCATCTGCCATGCAGTGATCCATGATGCTTTGGAGAAAGGTGGAGCTCCAGAACACATTCAGTTCATCGATGACATCATCGTCTGGGGTGAGACTGCTGAAGAAGTCTTCGAGAAAGGTAACAAAATCCTTGACATTCTCTTGCAAGCTGGTTTCGCTATCAAGCGAGACAAGGTGAAAGGACCTGCCAGAGAAATCCAGTTTCTGGGAGTGCGGTGGCAAGATGGTCGCCGTCACATCCCAATGGATGTGATAAACAGAGTCTCCACCATGGCAAATCCCATCAACAAGAAAGAAACTCTGCGTTTCTTAGGCATAGTGGGATTTTGGAGACTGCACATTCCTGGATACAGTCAGATTGTGAAACCTCTATATGATGTGACTCAAAAGAGAAACAGTTTGCAATGGGGTCCTGAGCAACAAGCAGCCTTTGACCAGATCAAGCGAGAGGTAGTCCAAGCGATGGGTCTGGGACCTGTCCGAACTGGTCCAGACATTAAGAACATTCTGTACACAGCCGCGAGTGACAATGGTCCAACCTGGTGCTTATGGCAAAGAGCTCCAGGGGAGACACGAGGACGTCCTCTTGGTTTCTGGGGCCGTGGCTACAGAGGCTCAGAGGCAAACTACACTCCAACAGAGAAAGAGATTTTAGCTGCTTATGAAGGAGTGAAAGCTGCTTCTGAAGTGATCGGAACTGAGTCACAACTTCTTCTAGCTCCTAGATTGCCAGTTCTGAATTGGATGTTCAAAGGCAAAGGTTCTTCACCACATCATGCAACAGATGCTACCTGGTCTAAGTGGATGGCTCTGATAACACAGAGAGCTCGAATGGGAAATCTCGAAAGGCCTGGTTTGGTGGAGGTGATCACAAACTGGCCAGAAGGCACAGGCTGTGCAAAACCTCCAGAGGAGAGAGTAGCTCGTGCAGAGGAAGCTCCTCCTTACAGTGATCTGTCTGATGATGAAAAGAGATATGCTTTGTTCACAGACGGTTCCTGTCGTCTTGTTGGGAACAAGCGGAGATGGAAATCTGCAGTGTGGAGCCCAACGCGCAGAGTTGCAGAAGCGAGAGATGGAGAAGGAGAATCCAGTCAATTCGCAGAGGTAAAAGCTGTCCAGCTAGCTCTTAACATAGCTGAACGTGAGAGATGGCCAAAGCTTTATCTCTACACCGACTCGTGGATGGTAGCCAATGCCTTGTGGGGTTGGCTGAAAGACTGGAAGAAGAATGGCTGGCAGAGGAAAGGAAAGCCAATCTGGGCTGCAGATCTGTGGCAAGACATTGCTGCTCGCATTGAGAGAATCCCAGTGAAAGTGAGACACATCGATGCTCACATTCCTAAGAGCAAAGCTACTGAGGAACAACAACACAACCATCAGGCAGATCTAGCTGCAAGAGTTTCCCAGGTGGACACAAACTCTGATCCTGATCCTGATCTTGACTGGAAACACCGAGGTGAGCTGTTCTTAGCTCGGTGGGCCCATGACTCGTCAGGACATCAAGGCAGAGATGCAACCTACCGATGGGCTCGTGACAGATCCATTGACATTTCCATGGATGCTATCACACAAGTCATCCATGACTGTGACATTTGTGCTGCTATTAAGCAGGCAAAGCGGATCAAACCCTTGTGGTACGGTGACCGATGGTCCAAGTACAAGTATGGTGAAGCCTGGCAGATTGACTACACCACTCTACCTCGTTCTCGATCTGGTAAGCAGTATGTGCTGACTATGGTAGAGGCAAGCACTGGATGGCTGGAAACTTATCCAGTTCCTCATGCAACTGCACGTAACACCATTCTTGGTCTGGAGAGACAAATCCTGTGGAGACACGGAACTCCAGAGAGGATTGAGTCGGACAATAGAACTCATTTCAAGAACAATCTTGTAAAAAACTGGGCCAAAGAGCACGGCATCGAGTGGATATTCCACATTCCCTACTATGCACCAGCTGCAGGGAAGATCGAACGCTACAACGGTTTGCTGAAAACCACTCTCAAAGCCATGGGGGGTGGATCTTTGAAAAACTGGGAGAAACATTTAGCACAAGCAACCTGGTTGGTGAATAGTAGAGGTTCAGTGAATCGAGCTGGACCTGCCCAATCAGATTTGTTGCGAAAGGAAGAAGGTGATAGAGTTCCTGTTATCAGAGAAAAGAATCTGTTAGGCAAAACTGTTTGGGTATTTTCTCCTTCAGGAGAGGCCAAACCTGTCCGAGGGGTGGTTTCTGCTGAAGGTCCTGGTCACACCTATTGGGTGATGCAAGAAAATGGTGAAATTCAGTGTATTCCACAAAGAAATCTAACTTTGGCTGAGAGAGGTTAAATTCAGAGTGTTGCGCAAGATACAGCATCGTGCCCAAGAGGAGAGTTCATGAGATCTATGGTGCACGAACCCTGAGAGCCCTGAGTCACCTGAGAGTCCCTGTTCCTTCCTTCGCTCCATCTGCGAGGAAACAAGCTGTTTGCTGTTTTTCCTGTGATTTGACTCTTTTGAATCATCTACATCTGAGATAGCCGGAATGGATATGGTCTTTATTCACCTATTGTTGTAGATATTATTTTAGATTAGATAAATGATAGTAGCAGCCAATGGAATTGTTTAGAGGGGGTGGACTGTGATGGTTTGAAACTGTCTTTTTAATTTTTCCTTGCAAAATTCAGAACAGAGAAAGTGAAAGAATGTAAATAAGTCACTATTGGGTGTAAGAAAGCAAAATAACGATTGTTCTAAACACTTCCATTGGATAGATAGAAATGTTTAAGAACTATTACCCAAAACAAAGTGGGCATTCTGCACATTCTGCGTTCGGCAGTGGGGGCAGTTGCTGGGCTGTCTGGCTGCTGTTTCTTCTTCTCTTCTGGCTGAAGATAACACACTGACCTTGGCAGCTAAGTTAACAACTTTCTGCTTAACTAACTCTGCTTCTCTGTCCAGGGGGGTCTGGGGGGGAAGCTCCTGGGAGAGAGAGGCCCCTTTGGGAGGGTCCCCTTGGGGGGAAGCAAAGGGAGATCGATTGTGCTTTTTCTGTTGATTGTATATATTTGTGAATGTTGTGAATTTTTGTATATTTGTATATATTCATTGCATTTCATTGTAGATTTTAGACTCTGCTTGTAAATACAGCTTTTCATTTGCTTCCAGACTGAGCTAGCCTGGTTATTGTTGGTGGGGGGGGAATTTCAGCTCACACCGACACACTGAGTATTATCAATATCTGACTTCAAAACAAGAGTAGACTTCTTGTCCTTTAACTTAGAAAATTCTATTAAAATTATGGTTGCCAAATCATACATTTTTGATGAACAAAAACTCACTAGTATTTCTGATTCTCAGATCCTGCTCAAGCAGCCCCATGATTTACAGTTAGGGGCTGCAAAAGATCGATAGCTGTTTAATCATGTTTTAATAAACATTCTCTCATCTCACACAAATCAGGTTTTACCTTGATAATTCCCACCCCTTTGCAACTGTTACTACTTTCTAGAAATCAGAAAATGCAATTTTATGTATTTTCCACTTTTCATTCTTAAATGAAAAATTACTACATCTATGTGGAAATCTTAAAGAAAGGAATAATTTGCTCCTGATTATTTAATGAATAAGTGTGAGAAAACAAAGCACGTGTCACAGAAAGCAGTGAATAAAATAATGAGTTTGTCTTTTCAAAATATCCCAAACTAGGGTGGTTACAGAGAACTTCTCTAGTATTTCAGCATAAGAATGAAACTGGTGCTATTTACTTACCTTTGCCCTGAAATTTATTTTTTGTCCCAGGATCAGAGGAACCCATATTCCCAAGGTTTTTTTACCTTACTATCAAGAAATGTAAGGAAATAACTTTAGAATGCATTATTACAAATATGTCTAGGAGAATTCTCACACTCACAGTTCTCACTGAGGACTTCAAGCACCTGATTGTGGTTGGACAAGGCACCTCTACTGTCTTCTGAAGGGACAGTGCAACAGCATACAAACAGACAGGAGATTTCTGGGCAGCATTGATGACAACTTCCTAACAGGTGATCTGGAAGCCAGTATTGGGGCGGGGGGGATCATCTACTTACAACATGGAAGAACTGATCAGATGTGTAAATGCTGGGAGCATCCTTGGCTGTAGTGTCTATGAGATAATGCTATTCAGTATCCTGAGAGAAGAAAACAAGGCAGAAAAACTGGATCACAGTTCTGGCTAACTGGGGAGGTCCCAGCTGACTGGAGACTGGCAAATGTGAAGCCTATCTGCAAGGACTGGAAGCAGGATTAGGGGAACAATCCTGCTTGACAAACATGATCTCCTTCTACAACAAGGTGATCTGCTTAGTGGCTGAGGGAAAGGTTGTGGACAATGTTTACCTGGACTTTAATAAAGAATCTGACACTGCTTCCCACAGCATCCTCCTGGAGAAACCCATGGCTCATGGCTTGGATGGGTGGATGCTTTGCTGGGTAAAACCAGGCTGGATGGCTGGTTCCAAAGAGCAGTGGTGAATGGAGTTAAAACCATTTGGTGGTCAGTCACAAGTGTTGTTGCCCAGGGCTCAGTATTGGGGCCATTTAAAAAAATGTCTCCATCAGTGATTCAGACAAGGGGATTGAGTGCCCCCTCAGTAAGTCTGTAGGTGGGTGGTACTGTTGATTTGCTTGAAAACAGGCAGGCTTTACAGAGGAACCTGGACAGGCTGGATTGATGATCTGAGGCCAATTGTAGGAAATTCAACAAGGCCAAGTCTTGGGTCTTATGAGGAGTGGCTGTGAGAACTGGGATTGTTTAGTCTGAAGCAAAGGAAGCCTGAGAGGAGACCTTTTTGCTCTCTGCAATAAGGTGAGGTGGGTGTCAGTCTCTTATCCCTAGAAACAAGTGATAGAATGAGAGGAAATGGCTTCAGGTTGCACCAGGGAAGATCTAGGTTTGACTATTAGAATAACTTCACTGAAAGTGCTATCAAAGACTGGATAGGGAGGTGTTTGGATCCCCCCGCCCCAGAGGAATCTAAAAGTTGATGTATAGGTTTGAACTTTAGCTGGAGTTTAAAAGCTCAAAATGGTAACAGACTGAGATTCCTCCCTCCCTCTTGCTTTTTTGTTCTGGTAAGGTAAAAAAAAAAAAGGGTAGGGGAAAGGAGAGGTAAAATTCACAAAAGAAATAGTCTGGAATCGGGCAATCGAGTCAGAACAATCAGGCTCATCAACTGGACTCCTTCCAGCCCTCCAGAAAACAGCATGATGAGTCTTCCAAAGCTGCACAGATCTTTCCCAAGCCAGGTGCTTATTTCCCATGGAGGCTGCAGTATCTCTATCCTTAAAAGTATTCAGATGACACTAGACATGGCTCTAACCAAGCTACTCATGCAGACCCTGTTTTAAACAGGGTTTTGACTAGAAGAAAACCAAAAATGACTTCCAAACTCAAGCATTATGTGATTCTGTGAATCAACATTTGCTATCTGCAGTCAAGTTGTGGAGACTGATCAATTCTTACTGCCTTATGGTGTATCTCTTGCCTCATTTTTTTAAATGTTACTGGGCTATGTACAATAGTTGAGCAGAGATATATTACCTTGAATCTTAAAAATCTCAAGCCTGTAATGCACATAGACTGTTCAATTTCCATTACATCTGATGGAAAAGCAGACAATTTGTTACAGCCTTCCAAAATATTTTTCCTTGTGCTGTTTCATCTATTTCTGCAGCCAGTTGGAATCTGAACAAAATTGACTTCTAATTAAGCAAAATTCCACTTTACAGTTATGAAATTCTGTAATTTTTTTTTTTCCTTTTCTCTGGAAATGTTATAGTGCCAAAGTAACAACACACATGATACACGACAGAGACCAAAATAAAATATACATTTAAAATTCTACCAAGTGGGATGCACAAGATATGTAAGAAACATCTGACAAAAAATAAACTCTAACTCTGGGAAGAGAGTTGTAAGGTTTGCTATCAGACTGGCAACTAGACTCGTGCTTAAAACTGATGTGAGAAGCCAGAAGGGCAGTCTGGTTAGAAGAAAAAATTACTGCCTGCTGAAAAATACTGACAGAAAATGGCTGCCAGACTGAGAGCTGTGAGCCTGGGAACTGAACCTGTGAATCAAAAACATCCTTGAAAAGGACAGCTAGCATCTTGGAAATACATCTAGGATACATAGAAAGCAGAGATAGCTTGAGATATCATTGATAAGTGCAAAAATAAGGGACTGAAATGGTACCATATCATCTGAAAAGGTGGAAAACAGTCTGGAAAATAAAATTTGCTCTCAAAGAACAAGAACTTCATCATCTATTAGCTGTTACAGGTGAAAAATCAAAATTATCAGCATCTACTGGCTGCTCAAAGTGGTGATGTTCTGTACTGTTTTGACTCTATGCTATAAAAAGAACATTATTTTTATCCAAAGTGGAACCTCTTCCCCTGAGAACTTTCTAAACAGGTTGCATTCTCCACACGAACTTTCTGTGAGACCTTGGGCCTTCACTGAGGACTTTCAGCTGACTCCAAACACAGTGCAATGGATCACCTTTGAAGTGAGACTCTAATTTCACTGGTCCCTATTTTTGGGCCCACTTTTGGGCTCAGTTTAATCTGTTCTTTCACTACTAGGATGGTTGGATTCACCTCTAGGATCAATTTGCATCCTCCTTTGGCATGGTCTGTCACCATCTGAAATGTAATTTACTTGATACCAATCCTATAAAATCATGTAAGTACTCTGTTTTTCTATTATATTTTTAGTATTTCTTCACTAATGAAAAGTTCACAGTAACCAGTAATAGTGTATATCTAATGGGTTGTTGTGTTATTAAATTTTGCTATATATTGATTGATGCTATTATTGACTGCTGACACAGTATTGGTTAATAGCATATTATTGATTGATGGCATTAATTTGTAATTAATTTGTAATAGCTATATATATTCACTTCATTAATCATACTTGCTAGAAGTTATTTTTATTTTTTTTCTTTTTGGTGGCAATTTACTTGCTAGTGGTGATTTTTGTGGTATTTGTCATTACCTGTAGTAAAGTAGAGAAATTTAGAGGATAAAGACTGTGTCCTTGTGCATTGTGGGGAAACCTATAAAACTATGGTCATAATCTCTATACACTCACTGACTGGATAACCATTTAGTTCTTGACACCCACCCAATTCTGTCTCCATTCCATAAAAACGTTATCAAAAAATAGATACATAGAGCATATGAGGATGTTTCTTGCATACAAGAATATTTAGGTGGCATATTTGTTGCCTGTTTGGTGCCTCTGATTCTGTTTCACAGTGCTATATAGGGTTCATCTTTGAGTGTATCATCTGTTGCTTTCAGGTGTTCCCAGACAAAATCAACAGCCTCCACCAGGCAGTTGAAGACAATGGTGAAGAGGCATCTGAAAATTAAGACAGTCACTGAAAAGGATAAAAAGATAGGGAGATAGAGGAATGCTAACAAGAAGCCTTGAAAGTCTACTGGTCTTTACTTTGCCTTTCTCATCTACAAATGCAGCTAAGAGTACTTTTCTCTTTTGCAAAGTACTCAGTTGTATGTAACAGATAATCTGAACTGAGTGCACTTTAGCCAATGCAAGATTATCTCTCATTCTCATTAGGGTGTGAAGTGCTGATTGTAGGTGGTAATCCATGTGTAATCTTGATAATATGGCTGGCATTATGGTTTTATCTTTGCACACCTAAATAAGTTAAACAGTGATTGTGACTGTCAGTAATACAAAAATCCACCTGTAACCTACTGCATAGTAGAGAAAGAGATACTTTCACTTGAAGGAGGTCTGAGGCATTTCAAAGACTTTCAACTAGGGAAGAAACATAAAAATTCTCTACACTGAAAAATGTACATGAAAGTATAAAATGTATATGAAAATAAAGTATTGCCCATCTTGACTAATTTCACTGTGTTGAAGTGTACACAGACCAGGTAGGATATAACTTACTTAAATTTAGGCATCTATGCATCTATGTTTGACATTGGGCAGTCCAACTCCATTAATAGACAGCAGTAGAAAATGGGTACTCCTGGGTGAAATTCATCAAATCTATCTCAAAAGCCAAATGAAGGACTGCATTAATTATATTCTAAAGGTGGTTATTTTTTGTAGGCAGCTTCTATAGACAACGATTATAGTGAGTAGCTCTAGTCTCACCTTTAATCTTTGATAGACATGTCAGAATTGATGAACTGTACTTTTAAAAAAAATCAATTTACTTCAGGAGAATGGTGATTTAGGAAGGTAGTCTATATATAACATAAATTCTGAGTAAAGTTAAAAAAATTCCACCTCTAAGTGTGTCAAGTTATGAAACTGCCCTCATACACACCAATTTGTGCTTGAGTACTAAGATATATCTTAGGGAAAACTGCTTCTCAAATGCAGTATGAATATACAGTTTGGGACAGAGATACGACAATATGCCACATGCTTATTTTAAAATACACAAGAGCTCACTCATTTGCAAAAAATTCAAAGGGAGGAGAAAGCGTGCTTTTCCATAGGGAAGCGTAGAATGAAGTTAACTACACAAGTTATCTGAATATCAGAGCCTCTGTCTCTGGGACATGAAGTAAGTAGACTAAATCACCCAGCTAATGTGTTGGACAATCAAAGAATAAAAAGTCAAACAGGTAGACAGTCAAAGACAAGTTTAAGAAAAATATCCAGCAGAGAGGGACCTGGAACCAACAGCCTTAAGTGCACTGCTGCAAAAACTCCTTAGGTGCACTACAGTAACATCGCTTACATTTGTTGAGGAAAACCTTTATGTTTTGAGTTGGTTGGTTCCTCAACAAATGTGAAAGCTGTTTGTACTGTTCCTCCACAAGATCTTCCCTGAAACTTTGTCAAGAACAGCAAAAAGTATCATTATTACAGATCACTCATTTTGAAGATTCACTGATAAATGATTCTGCCAGAAATTCAATGTACAATTCTAACTGCAAAATATTATCTTTGTACTACCTGCAAGGCAATTATGATGTAGGACTAAAACGGAGAGCAGAATATATTGCTTTCCACTGGTTGTCCCAATATTATAAGGTTGTTTCATTGCCCTAAGGAATAATGAAAACATTTTGGCGATTTTTGCACTCTAGTGTTTCACAGCAGTTCAGTGACGTTCGGTAAGATATTATGGAAAATTTTGCTGAATTAAAAAAATTTAAATTGACATGGAATTAATGAAAATCCCAAGAGGGATTCCTTTTCTGTGCTTCACAGATTCACACTGGGTTGGAAGAGACCTTCAAAGATCATCTTGTCCAACCCCCTGCTCTGGTAGGCAGGAACACCTCCAACAAAATCAGGTATGCTTTTCCTAGTAAGGGAATAAGTATTGTGGTCTAGATTAAGGTCTATATTTTGCTTTCACAGCAGCATTATACATAGGTAGTTTCATGAAGTTAATGCACCTGCCCCTCTTGTGCTTACCATTAGAAGATCATGAGAATCTAGCCACCTTAGAAACAGTACCATCCACCACATTTTAGACTCCATGTTGGCTTTCAGTCTTGTTTTTCCCAGCTCTCTGTGAAGACAAGGGTTGTGCAGCCATGCCCTGCTGGCCTGACTGTCAATGTGACCTTAAGCTCTTTTCCATAAGCCTCATGTTTAAACGTAATAGCTAGTTTTAGCTAAATTTATGGATCTTATAAATTCTGGGGAAATAAGTGACTTTGTAGATAGATTTAGTCCGTGATTTTTTTAACAGATTTTGTAAAATTTATCATCATCTCAAATGTGGAAAAGAAATTAACATGAACTCAAGTGTTAATAGATGCCAAGGACTCCACATTACACATTCTATACCTTCAGAAAAACAGCAATTACCACCTGCATTTTCCTAGAAAAATAGTCTGTCAGGCCTAATACATAAACCCACAAGCATCTAGACTTCCATGATGTTTGCTATTGCTCATACATACACTATTCTGGATAAAGCTGGGGGAAAAGCAAATCACATTCTATTTATTAGGATATTTATTTTAGTTTTGTTTGTTTGTTTGTTTGTTTGCACAACATTCCTATTTGGGAACAGAAGGAAGATAAAGTATGAAAATTCTTGTCCTGCAGCTGCCTTGAACTGGATACAACAATTGTTTCAATGACTATTGGAGTCCTTGAAATGCAGACACGTCTTGGGCTGGCATTTCTCCAGGCACAGCAGTTCTCTGTGACTGTTAACACTCATTAAAAATTGTACTTATAAAAATGCTATATCTTTTCCAGTGTAAATGAACAGTTTAAAATGCAACAAACAAGTAATGGCAAAAGTAGAGGAATACGGAACCAGTATTTAGACAAGAAAAATATACTGAATTGTTTAACAGTGAATTGGTTAGGAGCAAATGAAAATACTTCTGTCATTACTAGAGGAGGTTGCAGGTTCATCTGGACATTACATTCTAAGTATGTAAAATCATAGAATCATTTTGGTTGGAAAAGACCTTCAAGACAGAGTCCAACCATTTCTAACTCTACAAAGTTTGGTGCTAAACCACGTACCCTAGCATTGTGTCTATGCATCTTTTATACACCTTCAACCAGGTCCCTGGGAGCCTTTTATGATGTTTGATAATCCTCTCAGTGAAGAATTTTCCTCTAATATCCAGTCTAAACCTCCTCTGGTGCAACCTGAGGCCATTTCCTCTCATTCTATGACTTGTTACTAAGGAGAAGAACCACCTCATTATAACCTTCTTAGGTTGCAGAGAACAGTAAGGTCTCCCTTCAGCCTCATCTTCTCCAGACTAAACAATGCAAGTTCCGACAGCCAGCTTGTAAGACTTGTTCTTTAGATCCTTCACAAGTTTCATTGCCCTTTGCTGGATATGCTCCAGCAATTCAGTGTCTTTCCTGTCATGAGGACCCCAAACTGAACACAGTACTGAAGAGGTGGCTTCACCACTGCTGAGTACAGGGGAACAATCACTTCCCTGGTCCTGCTGGGCACGCTACTTCTGATACAGGCCGGGATGTTTTTGACATTTTGGCCACCTACACACAGTGCTGGCTCATATTCAGCCAGCTGGCAACCAACACCCACAGATCTTTATCAACTCGGGCAACATTTCCAGACAGTCTTCCCCAAGCCTGTAGTTTTGCATGGGGTTGTTGTGATCCAACTGCAGAACCCATCACTTGTTTCTAGGGATAAGAGACTGACACCCACCTCACCTTATTGCAGAGAGCAAAAAGGTCTCCTCTCAGGCTTCCTTTGCTTCAGACTAAACAATCCCAGTTCTCACAGCCACTCCTCATAAGACCCAAGACTTGGCCTTGTTGAATTTCCTACAACTGGCCTCAGATCATCAATCCAGCCTGTCCAGGTTCCTCTGTAAAGCCTGCCTGTTTTCAAGCAAATCAACAGTACCACCCACCTACAGACTTACTGAGGGGGCACTCAATCCCCTTGTCTGAATCACTGATGGAGACATTTTTTTAAATGGCCCCAATACTGAGCCCTGGGCAACAACACTTGTGACTGACCACCAAATGGTTTTAACTCCATTCACCACTGCTCTTTGGAACCAACCATCCAGCCTGGTTTTACCCAGGGTCTTGAAGGGGGAAATTATTAATTACCCTTACAATAATAAATAGATGATATGGCAAACAGATATTAATAAAATTATTAGCAACCCTTTATTAATGAAAATTGCCCAAACTCGTTAAATAGGATCGTTGTACAGTTGGAATACATATATTTACAATGGGAAGATGCAGTCTTAGGGCAAAATACAAACAATTCTATGCAAACTAGGAGGAAATAACTGGGAAAGAGAAAGTCCCTGAGAGCAGGTAGTGCTCGGTTACAGCAGGGGGAGGCTGGATAAGAACTTTTAAACCCAAAGGGCAGTGAATTAATTACTCACAGCTGGTTTTACCCACATGGGGGATGCTGCTGCTGCTGCGTTAGCTTTTGGGGCACTCTCATACGGCGCTGGCATGGCAGATTGCTGGCAAGAATAGTTCACTGGGTGGTCCCAGGCTGACCTGGCTTCAGCGGATGGTGGGCAGTTAACAATGCTCTTTGTGACGGGCACTTGCTTAGTTTCTGGGTAAACTGAGGCACGGCACGATTCTGGTGGCAAGAGGAAGCAGGATAGGCAGATCCAGCTTCTAGACTTCTGGCTTCTCCGGCTTGCTGTGTAGGGGCTCGTGGCTGTATTCCAGGCTCTGGACCAGGCACTCAAGGCAGGGCGGGGCTCGAGGTGGCTTCTACAAGACTGGTCCAAGTAGGCTTGAAAGCAATGCAAGGCTTAAGCAAGGCTTAAAGCAAAGTTTGAAGCAAGGCTTGAGCAAGGTTTGAGCAAGGCAAAGGCAACTACCAAGTCACTTTTATATATACAAACTGCCAGAGATCAATTGGTCCAATGGGGCACTGAAGCTAACGTGTAGCTGCCCAATGGAAAGGCGTTCTGTCAGGATATAACCATTAAAGGCAGAAGCAAAGACCTTGTTTCTGAGGGAACAGTGGTCAGCTTAAATGCTTTCACCCCAGATAATAAACTTTTTTACCAGACAGGCAGGAGACTTGCCCCCTTTGTTCTTTTTCCCATGTTGCCCTGTCTCCCTGCAGGAAGGAGGGAAGAGAAAGGGACCTTATCTAGACATCTTAAGGCCTGGGTCTGGGTTTGTACTGGGCTATGTCATGGCCCTACCATGACACCCAGCATAGCATCCACCCATCCAAGCCATGAGCCATGGGTTTCTCCGGGAGGATGCTGTGGGAAGCAGTGTCAGATTCTTTATTAAAGTCCAGGTAAACATTGTCCACAACCTTTCCCTCAGCCACTAAGCAGATCACCTTGTTGTAGAAGGAGATCAGGCTTGTCAAGCAGACTTGTTCCCCTAATTCTGCTTCCAGTCCTTGCAGATAGGCTTCACATTTGCCAATCTCCAGTCAGCTGGGACCTCCCCAGTTAGCCAGAACTGCTGGTAAGTGATGAAAAGTGACTTGTTGAGCAATTCTGCCAGCTGCCATAGTATCCTTGGGTGCATGTCATGTGGTCCTATTGACTTTTTTATGTCTAAGTGATGCAACAGGTCAACGTGCTTCATTGTCTCATAAAATGGAGATGTGACCTGACAGCACTACAGTATTTGTTATGTGTGCTTTACTACATTGCTGTTAGCAAATCAGTCTGTCATAGTTTTAAGGAGTGGACAGATGCTCTTTACCCCTCCCCAAAGGAGTGTAAGAAAACACTCCACAAAGGATTGGAAAGAATTGGAAATTTAAATGGAAGTACTATTCTCAACTATATACAATCCAAAAACATACAAAAATACCCAGCAATTCATATTCAGCCTCAGCCCAGCTCTCCAGCCTGGGCTTCTCCAAAACCTCGCTAGGCCATCACCTTCTAAAACCTCCCTCTCAACCAGTCTTCAACATCCCAGGCCTCAAAGTGCCCCCCGAACCTCCCTACCCAGGCCTGAATGACACAGGAAGAAAATCAACTTGCTCACACCAGGTCCCACTCCCCAGCAAATACTAAAGAGATAAGAGTCCACGTGCAATGGGAGAAGAGAGAGAGGAAAAACCAGTTTATATAGGGGAGATGCAGGCATGATGGGATGAAATAACAAAAGATCACATTTTCTGATGTCCACTTCCTGGGTGATCTAGACCCTTCTGGAAGACCTTAAGGAACTCTATGGTTCTTAAGGCATTCCAGTCTTAAACCCATTACACAATCACTGGCATTTGAGCAAAACACTGCATTTTGAAAGGGATCTCCTCACAGGGTCAGTCCTTTTGCTTATTTCACTGAGCACTTTTATGAAATGTAGCGTAGTAAGACTCACAGAAGGACAGGTATTCTACACATCTTGAAAACACAAAATGCAAACACATGCCATTTTCATTGTAGTGCAGTGTTTTTTTGGGTTTGCCTCCCAAGTTTGTCTTACAAATACAGATTTTGTGTTAGGTAGAAAGTTATTTATATTTAGCACATAAGTCTTATGCTTCATTTATGTTGACTTTGTAAATGATTCTGACACTAAATTTTTACACTGCTTGTTGTCACCTAAAAAAGCATTATACTTTCCTTCTACAAGTGAAATAAAGCCAAGTCATGACCATGTCTTTTAAACTATTAATACACATCTGGTAAAAAGTTTTAAAGCACTATTTTCAGTTTTGGTCCCAAGGGATGGAATATCCCAAGTGATATTTTGGTCAGCTTCATGATTGAGGAACTATAAAATTCATTAGCATAGGTTCCTCAAACTCAAATGGAGTTTCCATCTTCCTTTATATTCTGCACCTGTAGATTCCTATAACCTGAAGAAATATAAATAACTTCCATTAGACAACAGTTGTTATTTTACAAAATCAACAGGTTGGGAAAAACCTCAGAGATTATCAAGTCCAATCTATTACCTAATATGTAACACCTCTGACAACTAAACCATAGCTCCAAGTGCCACATCCAATTTTTTTTTTTAACACCTCCAGGGATGGCGACTCTACCACTTCCCTGGGCAGCACATTCCACTGGCCAGTTACTCTTTCTCCTCACCTCGAACCTAAACTTCCCCCTGGCACAGCTTGAGACTGTGTCCTGTTGTTCTGCTGCTGGTTTCCTGGGAGAAGAGACCAACCCCCACCTCTATACAAACCTCCTTTCAGGTAGTTGTAGACAGCAATGAGGTCTCCCCTGAGCCTCCTCTTCTCCAGGCTAAACAACCCCAGCTCCCTCAACCTCTCTTCATAGGGCTTGTGCTCAAGACCTCTCACCAGCCCAACTGCCCTTCTCTGGACACGTTCAAGAATCTCAATGTCCTTCTTAAACTGAGGAGCCCAGAATTGGACACAGTACTCAAGGTGTGACCTAACCAAAGCTCAGTACAGCAGCAGAATGACTTCCCTAGTTCTGCTGGCCACACTATTTCTGATGTAGGCCTGGGCACCTGCTGGGCACCTGCTGGGCACACTGCTGGCTCATGTTCAGCCTACTGTCAACCAGTACCCCCAGGTCCCTCTCTACCTGGAAGCTCTCCAGTGAATCCAACCCCAGCCTGTAGCACTGCATGGGGTTGTTGTGGCCAAAGTGCAGAACTCGGCACTTGGACTTGTTGGATGCAATCATGTTGGACTCTGCCCTTCTGACCAGCCTTTCAAGGTCCCTCTGCAGAGCCCTCCTACCCTCCAACAGGTCAACACCTGCTCCTAACTAGGTGTGATCTGCATACTTACTAATGGTGGACTCTGTCTCCTCATCCAGATCATTAAAAAAAGATATTAAACAGGCCCAACACGGATCCCTGGGGGACACCACCACTGACAGGCTGCCAGCTGGCAGTGGCACCATTCACCACCACTCTCTGGGCCTGGCCCTCCAGCCAGTTCTTAACCCAGTGCAGAGTGCTCCCATTCAGGCCACAGGCTGACAGCTTTATATTATCCTACTATCTTTGCTTCTCTTTTTTCTTAGAGAACTTTTGGTCCAAACTGAACATGTCTAAGTAAATTAACATTATTCATTATCATTTCTATTAGTCATGACACAGGTAATCATCTCTTGCAAAAAACGAAAGAGATTTAGGAAAATATACCGTGTATAAACACAAATTTTATTCCTGGCACCCACTTCATTCTCACCAAGTCTATTCTCCTTCACATGTGTTGTCTCATGTAACTTGCAATTACTTTGCATAATTCTCCATGTGTTTAAATATCTATGTTGGAGATTCGGGGGGGAAGAAAAAAAAGCAATTCCAAGGCAAGTCATATACTTTGGTCTATATAGTTAAGTTCAGAGGATAAAAACCCCACTCCAGCCTTTAAGAGAAAAATAACTGAGAACTGAATCATATTGCCTTATCTGTTCAAGGTGAACGTTGTACATTCATCAGCTTAATACGTTTCCTTAAGACTGTCAGCAGTAGCAATATGATAAGATAATGGAATGCATTCATTTTAATTATCTATAGTATTTCCACAGTGAATGTCCATTTTCGTGAAGGGATAAAGAAACTAATCACTTTTTAGCTAGATATATGTGAATAAACAAATGTGCATAGTCATTTGAAAAAAAGTTTTTCATAAGTTTAATTTTGGGGTTTTTTTCATTGCCTGGGTTGGGTTTTTTGGTTTGATATGGTCATACATCTTAGAAGTAAAGTCTTTTTAGTAACTTTGTGAATGTTGCTTTTTTGTCCCCTACAATTAACATCACCAATCTAGACTTGCAAAACTATTTTTAAATACATATTGCCAATTACTAAATTGGTGTAGTATTTGGGGTTTTGTACTTTTAAATTATTTAACAAACTGCTCTGTGAGTGCAGATCATATATAAGATCTATACATGATCTTATGTATTCTCATGGCCACCACCAAAGATTCACACACTTAAGGGATCCTTTATATTATATAACTGCCCACTGAAGAGTTATCTATAATTTACTATGAAGTTACTATAACCATAAAGAATTTTAACTCCTCTGAGTAACTGAAAATACAACTGAGCACAAAGAAATCCCAGCTGAGAAGACTTACTCCTACCTATTTCCAGTGTTCACTGTATCAGTCCCAGTTGAAAAACAACAGAGACAAGAAATCTGTAAGTTTCTACTGAAAGACAGATTTTGAGAAAACAAAAATAAATAGTAAATATGTCTTTCAGTCATGGTATTTAAGATCACTGATGAAACGTAGCACTAAAGAACTTGGTAAGCACAGGCTTAGGCTTAATAAAGAAGAATGTTAGGGGCTGGAAGGGACCTCAAGAGATCATCTAGTCCAACCCCCCTGCCAGAGCAGGATCATCTATACCAGATCACATGGGGAACCCATGCAGGCAGATCCTGAACATCTCCAGAAAGGGAGATACCACAACCCCCCTGGGTAGCCTGTTCCTGTGTTCTGTCACCCTCACAGTGAAATAATTCTTCCTCCTGTTTCCATGGAACTTCCTATGCCTCAACTTCCACCCATTGCCCCTTGTCCTGTCATTGGGCATCTCCAAGAAGAGGCTGAGTCCATCCTCCTGGCACTCACCCTTTACATATTTATAAACATTAATGAGGTCACCCCTCAGTCTCCTCTTCTCCAAGCTAAAGAGCCCCAGCTCCCGCTGTCTGTCCTTGTAAGAAAGGTGTTCCACTCATTAATCATTTTTGTGGCTCTGCACTGGACTCTTTCAAGCAGTTCCCTGTCCTTCTTGAACTGAAGGGCCCAGAAATGGACACAATATCCAGATGTGACCTCATCAGGGCAGAATAAAGAGGGAAGAGAACCTCTCTCAACCTATTGACCACACCCCTTCTAATACAACTCAGAATGGCATTGGCCTTCTTAAGCCACAAGAGCACATTGCTGGCTCATGGTCAACCTTCCATCCGCTAAGACCCCCAGGTCCTTTTCCCCTTCACTGCTCTCCAGCAGGTCAGTCCCCAACCTATACTGCTACATGGGGTTGTTCTTTCCCAGGTGCAGGACTCTACACTTGCCCTTGTTGTAGGTCATTAAATTTCTCCCTGCCCAACTCTCCAGCCTGTCCAAGCCCCACTGAATGGCAGCACAACCCTCTGGTGTGTCAGCCACTCCACCCAGTTTGTGTCATCAGCAAACTTGCTGACAGTGCACTCTGTGCCCTCATCCAGGTTGTTGATGAATATATTGAACAGCACTGGTCCCACTACTGACTCCTGAGAGACCCACGAGACACAGGCCTCCAACTAGACTCTGTCCCATTGACCACAACTCTCTGACATTTTCACTTCAACCAGTTCTCAATCCACCTCACTACCTGATCATCCAGACCACACTACCTCAGTTTAGCTGCAAGGAATGCAGTGGGAGACAGTGTCAAATGCTTTACTGAAATCAATATAAACCACATCCACTGCTCTACCATCATCTATCCACCTAGTTATGTCCTGACGAAAGACTATCAGATTGGTCAGACATGACTTCCCCTTGGTAAAGCCATGTTGACTGCCCCTAATAACCCTCTTGTCCTTGATGTTGCTAAGGACAGTGCTAAGGACAAGTTGCTCCATCACCTTTCCAGCGATGGAGGTGACTGGTCTATAGTTACCTGGGTCCTCCTTCTTACCCTTTTTAAGGCTGCAGTGATATTTGCCCTCCTTCAGCCCCCAGGCACCTCTCCTGTCCACCGTACCTTACCAAAGATGATGGAGAGTGGTCTGGTAATGACCTCCACCAGCTCCCTCAGCACCATCATATTTCTAGCACAGTTTCCTAGACCAGGAATAACCTAATTAAACCATGATAGTTAAAGCATAAATCCAAGGTAGATGTGAGCAAGTAACACACTTTTTCAATTGGATGATGGATTCTGTCCAGTTCAAAGCTCTTAGTGAAGCTGAGCTCTCCAGAAAGAGATAACATTTCCAAGGAGGGCAACCAAAACACAGCACATACACTGCATGCTAGCAGCCACCACATCCATCCAGCCAAACTTGCAGCTATATGGAATGGGAGCAGTCATAAAGAAAAGAGTCAGAGACTCCTTCTCACATAAACCATATCAAAATAACTGTAGCAAGCACAATCTAGTCTGATAAAACTGGCTTTGATCTTGGAATTCTGACTGAAAGTGCAGAGAAATGTTTTATCACACAAAGCTAAATATGATTACACCAGTATTAGGATGATGCATTAGACATGGCAATGGAAGATGAACGTATTTCATGAAAAGGTAGGAAATTCCACCCTCTGCTAATCATTCTTACAGCTGGTAGAATGGAAATTGAATTAAGAATGGAGCTATTTACCACAGTCTCGTCCTGGACAAGCTGGCAAGATACAGATTGAATGGGTGGTCTGCAAAATGGATAGGAAATTGTATAATAGGTCACATTCAGAGGGTGGTGATCAATGGTTTTCACTCAGGCTGCAGCCTTTCACAAATGGGGTCCTCTAGGGATTGATGCTGGGCCCCATACTGTTCAACATCTTCACAAATGTAATGGATGATGGGATTGAAAACACCCTCAGTGGATTTGCTCATGACACCAAACTGGATAATGAAGTGAACACGTCAGAAGGGAGAACCATCTTAAAGAGCAAAGAAAGACCTATCTTACAGAGAGACCTGGACAGGCTGGAAATGAGGGATAACAAGGACAGTGTGAAGTTCCACAAAGACAAGTGCAAAGTCCTGTATGTGGGATGACCCATCCAAAGAGCCCAGCAATCCAGGGCTCCTGGTGGACAGCAAGCTGAAGGTAAGTCAGCATTGCACAGCAGCAGCATCAAAGGCAAATCCCATCCTGAGCTGCATCCACTGGGGCATTAATTAATAGCAGAGACAGAGACATATCACCCCACTCTATTCAGAGCTTTTCAGTCAGGCTGCAGCTGGAGTTTTGTGTCCAGTTCCAGTCCCTGTGATTCAGGACAGACTGGAGAAGGTCTAAAGGAGGGCCTTAAAGATGATCCAAGGGCTGGAGAACCTGCCCTGTGAGGAAAGACTAAAGGATCTAGATGTCTTAGAATCATAGAATCATAGAATGGTCCAGGCTGGAAGGGATCTCCAAAGGTCATCTAGTCCAACCCCCTGCAGGCAGCAGGGACATCCCCAACTAGATCAGGCTGCCTGGGGCCTCATTGTGCCTTACCTTGAATACCTCTAGAGAAGGGGCCTCAACCTCCCTGGGCAACCTGTTCCAATGTTCCACCACTGTCATAGTAAAGAACTTCTTCTACATTCGATCTAAATCTGCTCTTCTCCAGCTTAAAGCCATCAGCCCTCATCCTGTCACTGCAGGCCTTTGTAAACACTCTCCCCATCCTTCTTGTAGGCCCCCTCCAGATACTGGAAGGCTGCTATTAGGTCTCCTCAGAGCTTCCTCTTCTCCAGACTGAACACCCCCAGCTCCCTCAGTCTGTCCTTGCAGCAGAGGTGCTCTAACCCCTTGATCGCTCTCATGACCCTCCTCTGGACCCATCTGGTCCATGTCCTTCCTATATTAAGGGCTCCAGACTTGTACACAGTATTCCAGGTGAGGTCTCACCAGAGCAAAGTGACAGAATCACCTCTCTGGATCTGCTGGCAGCACAACTTTTATTGCAGCCCAGGATGGGATTGGTCTTCTGGGCTGCAAGCACACACTGTCTGCTCATGTCCAGCTTCTTGTCCACCAGCACCACCAAGCCCTTTTCCTGAGATCTGCTTTCATCCCACAGTCTGTATTGATAGTGAGGATTGTTCCGGCCCAAGTGCAGAACGCTGCACCTGCTCTTGTTGAGCCTCAGGACATTCACCTGGACCCACCTCTCCAGTTTCCCAGGTCCCTCTGGCATATCAACAGCACCACACAGCTTGGTGTCATCTGCAGACTTGCTGGTGGTGCACTCAATCCCTCTGTCTATTTCATTGGTAAAGGTATTAAAAGGTACAGGTACCAGTATGGACCCCTGAGGGACATCACTTGTCACTGCTCTCCATCTGGACTTCAAGCCATTGAGCACCACCTTCTGGATGTGACCATCCAGCCAATTCCTTATCCACTGCACAGTCCACCCATCAATTCCATATCACTCCAATTTGACAAGCAGGATGTTGCAGGGGACTTTGTCAAAGGCCTTACAGAAGTCCAGATAGATCACATCCATCGGTTGTCCCTTATCCACTGACATAGTCACGCTATCATAGAAGGCCACTAGGTTGGTCAGGCAGGACTTGCCCCTAGTAAAGCCATTCTGATTGTCCTGAATCACTTCACTGTTCTCCATGTGCCTCAGCACAGCATGTAGAAGGATCTGCTCCATGATCTTCCCAGGCACAGACAGGTTGGCAGTTCCCAGGGTCCTCCTTTTTTTACCCTTTTAAAAAATGGGTGTAGTGTTTCCTTTCTTCCAGTCTGCAGGGGCTGCACCTTACTTCCAGGACTTTTCAAATATCATGGAGAGTGGATTGGCAACTACATCAGCTAATTCCCTCAGGACTCTGGGATATATTTCATCGGGTCCCATGGACTCGTGTATATTCAGGTTCCTCGGCTGATCATGCACCCTGCCTTCACTTACAGTGGAAGGGACATTGTCACCTTGGTCTTCAACTTGTGGACCATCAACATGAGAGCCATGAGGAGAGGGGTTGTCAGTGAAGACTGAGACAAAAAAATTGTTGAGTCTCAGCCTTCTCCTTATCCATTGATACAAGTTCCCCACTGTTGCTCATCGCAAGGGTACGTTTTCTATAAACTTTCTTTTCTGGTTAATGTACCTGTAGAAGCCTTTGTTGTTTTTCTTTCCATCCCTTGCCAAGCTTTTTCCAGCTGTGCCTTGGCCTTCCTGACCTTGTCCCTGCAGAGCCCCGCAACACCCCTATACTCTTCCCAGGATGCCTGTCCCTCCTTCCATTTCCTGCGCAGCCCCATCTTGCCCTTTAGTTTGACCAGCAGGTCACAGCTCAACCATGGTGGTCTCTTGCCCTCCTTGCCCAATTTCTTACATGTAGGGATTGAGATCTCTTGTGCTCTATAGAGAGCATCCTTAAAGATCTACCAGCTTTGTTCCACTCCCTTGTCCATAAGGGGTGTTTCCCACAGGATCCTATTTACTAGCTCATTGAAGAGCTGGAATTTTGCTTTCTTAAAATTTAGAGTCCTAACTATACTTCTTGCGGGCTTCATACTCCTTAGGACAATGAACTGCACTAGCATAGAATCATAGAATCATAGAATCAAGACGGTTGGAAGAGACCTCAAGGATCATCGAGTCCAACCTGTCACCCTAAACCTCATGACTATCTAAACCATGGCACCAAGTGCCACGTCCAATCCCCTCTTGAACACCTCCAGGGATGGTGACTCCACCACCTCCCTGGGCAGCACATTCCAATGGCCAACCACTCTCTCTGTGAAGAACTTTCTCCTCACCTCCAGCCTAAACCTCCCCTGGCGCAGCTTGAGACTGTGTCCTCTTGTTCTGGTGCTGGTTGCCTGGGAGAAGAGACCAAACCCCTCCTGGCTACAACCTCCCTTCAGGTAGCTGTAGACAGCAATGAGGTCACCCCTGAGCCTCCTCTTCTCCAGGCTAAACAGTCCCAGCTCCCTCAGCCTCTCCTCATAGGGCTTGTGCTCAAGGCCTCTCACCAGCCTCATTGCCCTTCTCTGGACATGCTCCAGCAATTCAACATCTTTCCTAAACTGAGGGGCCCAGAACTGGACACAGGACTCAAGGTGTGGCCTAACCAGTGCTGTGTACAGGGGTACAATGACCTCCCTGCTCCTGCTGGCCAAACTATGCCTGATACAGGCCAGGATGCCATTGGCTTTCTTGGCCACCTGGGCACACTGCTGGCTCATGTTCAGGTGGCTGTCAACCAGTACCCCCAGGTCCCTTTCCACCTGGCTGCTCTCCAGCCACTCTGACCCCAGCCTGTAGCTCTGCATGGGGTTGTTGTGGCCGAAGTGCAGCACCTGGCACTTGGATTTGTTGAATGCCATCATGTTGGACTCTGCCCATCTGTCCAGCCTGTCAAGGTCCCTCTGCAGAGCCCTTCTACCTTCTAACAGATCAACACCTGCTCCCAGCTTGGTGTCATCTGCAAATTTACTGATGATGGACTCAATCCCCTCATCCAGATCATCAAGAAAGATATTGAACAGGATGGGACCCAGCACTGATCCCTGGGGGACACCACTAGTGACAGGCTGCCAGCTGGATGTGGCACCATTCACCACCACTCTCTGGGCTCGGCCCTCCAGCCAGTTCCTAACCCAGCACAGAGTGCTGCTGTCCAAGCCACAGGCTGACAGCTTGGCCAGCAGTTTGCTGTGGGGGACAGTGTCAAAGGCCTTGCTGAAGTCCAGGTAGACTACATCCACAGCCTTTCCCATGTCTACCAGGCGGGTCACCTGATCATAGAAGGAGATCAGGTTGGTGAGGCAGGACCTGCCCTTCCTAAATCCATGTTGGCTGGGCCTGATTCCTTGGCTATCCTTCAGGTGCGCAGTGATTGCCCCCAAGACAATCTGCTCCATGATTTTCCCTGGCACTGAGGTCAGGCTGACAGGCCTGTAGTTCCCAGGTTCTTCTGTTCGTCCCTTCTTGTGGATGGGTGTCACATTGGCCAGTTTCCAGTCTTCTGGGACCTCTCCAGTGAGCCAGGACTGGTGGAAAATGATGGAGAGAGGCTTGGCCAGCTCATCTGCCAGCTATTTCAGCACCCTAGGATGAATCCCATCAGGTCCCATAAGATCACTGCAGCCCTGGCTGCCTTCAACTTTATCTTCTCAGGTGGGACTTCACCACAGTATAACAGGATTGACAAAGCAGCTGCAAAGCATACAGAATACAGAGGCTCTTTCTTCACAAGGAATCACACAGTGAAGACAAGGCACAAAACATGCAGGTTGTACCAGGAGAGGTTTTGCTTTGACTTAATAAAGATGTCTACCCTCGTACACATTGGAATTTCTTCATTGAAACAGGAAGTACGAGGAATCTGAAATAAGAAAAGGGAGGAATTAAAAGTAAGTATCAGATGGAAGTGATTTCAAGCAATTATTATTTTAGCATTCAGCTAACCAATGAATATTAATGATCATATCTCAAAATAAAAATAAATTTATCAACTGTTTTCCAGAGAAATAACAAATAACACAAACTTGATTCTGGGAGCTCTGTCTGATTATAATTACCTTACAAAAATTCAAAGTACCACTGATAAACTGCAAAAATTTCCTTGAGATTGCACACAGAGATGTCAGGATATACATCCTCCATTTTAATGGGGTGACATGTAATTTACAACAGCATGACATTAGGGTCTGGCCTTAAACATGAAGAAACAGAGGAGTTAGAGTTTTAAGATATAAGAGACTCTGTATCCCTGCCCATACCAGAGGAGTTGGAACTAGATGATCTTCAAGGTCCCTTCTAACCCAAAGCATTCTACGAATCTGTGATGAATAATACGAGACTAAGCTGCCCAGAACACAGGGTGAAATATGAAAAACGCATGCTCATGCCTGAAATGCAAATGTACAACAGATGTTTAGCTCTCACCTTTTGTTCTATCAACCTTGCATTCATCACAGTACAAAAATATGTAACGCATCATAACCAAACTGATGGAAAGCCTGTATTATATAGGTAACCGTAAGGAGTTTTTGGTTAATTTGAAACTGTGAAGTTGGGTCTTCCCTTAGAGCTGGCCCAAACTGATTTTGACTGAGAAATCACTCAGTGTGAAATATGCTAATTATTACTTTTAAATCCCCAAAGCTCTCAAAATTTAAGGCTTCAGTGAATTACAAGTTTACACTTACATATTCATATATACATCTAAATACATATTTGACATCCATTTATTCATATTATAACTAATTTTCTATTCTTTCACTGTACTTTGGCTGAATCCCCTGTTAAATCATTTGCCTGGTACAACATGAGTTTCTTACAGCAGGCCACAGTGGATTAGGAAAAGAAGGAAATTAGCAGTGTTAAAATACACTAATTATTTACTCTGTGACTAGAGTGAGGCAGCCAGAGCTTCACCCAAGTTTCTTTTCTCATTCCACCCAAGAGAATCACTAGTGTCTTTGTATCATAGGATACACATTCACATGTAGCTTAGAAAATGTCAGTGCACCTCTTCATAAAACAGTAGTCCATGTACTTAATAAGACACAAAAAACCCTTTTGAAGTGTATTTTTAAAGCCTTTAGTTTGCCTTGTGGTGTAGGGTTTTGCAATATTTTCCTATCTTAGTCTCCCAATAAAATGAAAGATTAATGTTATTTTGTGACATTCGAGTAATCTTTTGATTCATGATCTCCTACAATGAGATCACACAAGAGACTTCACTGACCAGAAGAGAATGTGATAAAGACAGGCGGAGTAGAGTTCCCAACACATGGTGCAGTAAGCACCATGCAGACAAAGCTAGAATTTATTGAGGAAGGAAAATGTTCTTACCTTCAGAACTTAATGACACAAGTAACCAAAACAAAGGTTGCAAAATGAAAATCAGTTGTTCAGGGATGGGTAATAAAAGAACATCACAAAAGAGAGAACTTGTATTAAACAACCTGAAAGAAAAAAATTCTCATGTCAGGAAAGACTATCTGACAAGGCATTGAGATCAGCCCAAAGCATTGTTTTCTGAGCACCTTGTTTTGATTTCATTGGGTTTTGGATACGTCATATTTTAAGCAGGGAGGAAATTCAGAGCTGTTTCTTACTGCACAGGTGTTCTCCTCGCAATCCAAAAGGCCTTACTCCAGCATTACTCACTGCTCAGGGGTTCACTAGTCCATTAGCTACTACCTCTGCATTCCAAGATTTTCATAAGAAATGCTACAGCTGTGAATCTCTAAAGTGTATCCTAAAGCAATGACTCACTTTGGAGATTATTTCTCCCTTTTCCCTTAGAACAGGATGGATCTTCCCCAGTGGCTTCATGCCACTGGAAAAGATTCTGGATAACTTCTGTCTGTTTAATCCCTGCAGACCTTAGGAGTAGTGCAAGTGTTGGTGATAAACGGAAGGAAAAGTTTTCCTACTTAGTTCTGAGAATTGTTACCCTCCAGATGCTACCTCTTTTCCAGTAGTGTCAGTGATTTGCTGTCAACGTTTTCAGGGAACTCTCAAAAGAAAATATTTTCCGTTAGGCTGAGATAAGCCCCATGTCTCAGAAGTGTAAAAGCAAGACCAAAAAAGGCTGGAGGGAGTGGTGAACCTGCATATAGTGCCTGTTTAAGGAAAAAAACTGTTTAAGGAAAAAAAAAAAAACAAAACCAAAAAGATAAAGTTATTCTAAGAAATTGTTTATACTCTAAAAACATGCTATACACATGAAAAACAAGAAACTGAGATACAATTATTTTATATTAACAAATAGCATTTATGCTACTTTTCTCAATGCAATACATGCAAAAAAATTATTAATTTGATTGCTTAAAGTGCATGTATGAACAACAGACATCACTAGTGAAGAACATTTACTGCAATGGATACCTAAACCACACACTGGGCTTTTGAAACAGTTCTTCCTTCTTTACCCTTAATATTTGCCCTTTGTTCTTAAAAAAAGGATCTTATAGAAGCCCTTCAAGCTTTTGTCAGATTTAAGTTTCAGATATTAAAGGCAGCAATAGTTTGTACCTCTTTTTGAAAATTATGATCTCTGCTCTCTTGGATGCTAGGGCAAAGCAAAGACAGGCAATATTTATCCTGTTTACCATCTTCCTTCTGACAAAACATAGAGCAGAAGTTCATGCTGAGACTTTGGTCAACAGTTAAGTGAGTTTCATTCAAGCCTGAATATCTGTCACAAATTGTATCTCGTCTGGAAGAGAATTTCAGGCCAGGTTTCATTTGGCTTTCAGCAGAAGGACCCAATTCTTTTTCTTCAGCATACATCTGTATGAATGAAGGCACAAACACAAATAAAGCCTTAGAAGGCCAAAACTCATTGGGATGCCCCCTCCCTGGAGCTGTTTAAGGCCAGGTTGGGTGGGACCTCGAGTAACCTTGTCTAGCTGAGAGGCATCCCTGCCTATGACAGGGAGGTTGGATTAGATGATCTCTAAGGTCTCTTCCATCTTAAGCCATTCTATGGTTCTATAATTACAGGGTGCAACCCAACTTGAAAATTAAATTGAGCAAATAAGGCTAATGACTATAAAACAATTATGTATTTGCCTAGAACCTCTAGCCATGAAATACTCACCTTATAAAAACTGTTTTAACCTGAGAACTTCTGGTTCATTAACAAAACATTTACTATTAAGGGTTCCCATTAAGATTAGCCCTTTTTCTTGAGATTGTTGACACTGCTTTCTATTGTGATGTTTCCTTCCCTATGATGTCTCCCTCTCTGGAGATATTCAAAACGTGCCTGGATGCATTCCTGTGTGATCTGTTATAGGTAATCCTGTTCTTACAGAGGGGTGATTCTGTGATTCCGTTATTCTGTGATTCCTTCCTTTGTCAGGGAAGGAGGCAGAAAGACAGGAGTGAGAGGACTAAAATGTATTTCCTGGGCATCATAGCAAGTAACTGAGTGTCAAATTCACAGATCCACTGAAAAAAGTGCTAAGGTTTTGATGATCATGTAACAGGTATGAAAAGAAATACTGCTCCAAAGCAACACGATTTGTTTTAATGGTGAGTTCTGTAAATCAGCATAGTGTCTAATATGCTTAAATATTTTGATTTGGGTTGTATCATTCTTAGTTATGATGGATAGAGATCATTTTAGCATGTGTAGTATCACTGAATTCAACAAGGAGACAAATGGAAAAAAAAAAGCCACTTCAGTGGTTCCTACTCACAGCTGATTTTTCAGAGGACTAGAAGATATTATCACTTTGTTTAGACTCAGCTGCCAAATTTATTTGTTCATATTAGCTTATGTTATGTCTAAAACATCTAAGACCTATATAGAAAGAATAAGGAATTTATTTTTTTCAGGGTCTGCATCTGTATTGGCTTTATGGAGCTTGTGAAAACCTAACATCAAATGAATCTGCATACCTTCAGCACTGAAGGATGAATAAAAATTAATTAGAGGAATGTATATTGGTTTAGAGCAATTTATGCAGCTTCATTACTTTGTAAAACATTCAGGCTATTCACTCTTCCTTAATTGATACACTAGATGAAACAAGGACACAAAGCAGAGAGAGAAGCTGTGGCCACAGCAGAAAAATTTAGTAATATTAAAATATTACATTAAAACTGGCATTGCAAAGTTTAAATATAAAATATTCAAGATTTTCAGGAACAGATGTATGCAGAAACATTTACAGATCCATAATTAGATATCCATCTACGCAGACCGGTTTTCAAAGTTGTTAGCTATCCAGGTGCTCCAGATGATCTCCAGGATTATGTCTAGATAGTTAAAAAGTTTGCAAATTATACTAGCTTCTAATATTTCTGCCCACACTGCAGAAGGAGGTCGCATTAGAAGCATTTTCAAAAGCCTTATTAGTACAAATGTGATAAGTACGTCTTCTACTTATTAATATCAAATCGTATTAATTGCTTTCTCAAATCAGTGTGTTAATAGAGGAATGCCTTATTCAGCTTAAGTGAGGTACCAAAAACTGCACAGTGGCTGACAGTGTGCAAAGCATAAACACCAAGAGGCCACATTTGTTGTTGTTACAGCTTTACATCACTCCGTCCGTTACTGCAAATACAGTGATATCAAGTGAAGTGAGGGCACAAGGGAAGCAGATGCTTTTTCTCTACCAAAACATCAATGAGCAAAATGTAGTTTAAGATTATATTAGGCAGAATGGAGCAGATGTGATCTTAGATCATACACAACTTAGAGAATTAGAGGATTTGCACTATAGGTTCCCTCAGTTAGTAGCCATAGGAAGCTACCTGGATATAAAATAAAGGGAGGGAACATACGTCGGGAAGAAATGTCATCCCAGGCAATGTTTTTCACCGTGTTGCAGTTCCAGCAATGCTGCTGTAATGAGCTCAGTGTTAATATTGCAAATCCTCACAGTCTACTTTTGGTTTATGGTCTTTTTTAACTTTCTGCTTTCTAGTTGCTTTATTATGAAGGGGATTATGTTGTGCTTTTCCAGCAATGAAAGCATAAACTAATAGCTAGGAATCTGCTTGTTTTAAATGTTTCAGTTTGATACAAGAAAGTAAATATCATTATATGTTTCAAGATGCTTCTCTTCACAGATGCTTGCTTGCTTCACTTTTTAATGTTGAACACCATTAGTTTTCTTCAACTTTACTGTTTGTTCAGAAGAAAAGCACTTTTTATTTTATATCCTTGAACTCTCTGCTATTGCAATAGACTATTCTTTATGCTGTCTGATCTGGTTCTCATTCACTGTAGTTTTATAATGATTTAATTAGCCTTTTTGTAGATGTTAATGAGATTTATTCTGGAAAGCTATTGCTGTATTATCATCGCCCATGAACTTTTTCTGAGTCTGTGTCCATACACATATATCCATGCTATTTCACAGAACATTCATAAACTATGCTGCATTGCACTTTCTGGTCTTTGTCCTGCAGGTTCAGCTAATCTTTAGTTCTTGCCTGCCCTATTGACATCAGGTAAGATAAAAATAAACAACAAAAAAAAGCATTAGTGAGTTACTATTCTGTCCACTTCCAAATACTTTGGGCCAGTGTTGAAGGTACGAACTTCAATAAGGCCAAATGCCAGGTCCTGCACTTGGGTCACAACAACCCCAATCAATGCTGCAGGCTTAGGGAAGTGTGGCTGGAAAGTTGTCTGGCAGAAAGGGACCTGGGGGTTCTAATCAACAACAAGCAGCTGAATATGGGCAAGCAGTGTGCCTGGGTGGCCAAGAAAGCCAATGGCATCCTGGCTTGTATTAGAAATGCTGTGTCCAGTAGGAGTAGGGAGGTGATTGTCCTCTTGTACTCAACTTTGGAGGGGCCACACCTCGAGTATTGTGTTCAGTTTGGGGCACTTCAATACAAGAGAGATGTTGAGGTTCTGGAGTGAGTGCAGAGAAGGACCACAAAGCTGGTGAAAGGCCTGGAGAATAGATCTTATGAAGAGTGACTGAAGGAGCTGGGGCTGTTTAGTTTGAAGAAGAGGAGCCTCAATCTGCAACTGGGTAGGTTTAGACTGGACATTAGGAAAAATTTTTTCACGGAAAGAGTGGTCAGGCATTGGAATGTGCTGCCCAGGGAGGTGGTTGAGTCACCAACCCTGGATGTGTTTTAAAAGGTTGTTTGGATGTGGTGCATGGGGATATGGTTTAGAGGTGAACCTTGTAGAGTAGGGTTATTGGTTGGACTTGGTGATCCTGAGGGTCTTTTCCAACCTGAACGTTTCTGTGATTCTGTGAAATTGTGTCATGTGCAGGGGCAGGAGCAAAGATGGGCCTATTGAAACTCCATTCCTTGGGACCACACTATTTCATACTGCGTGTCTGCCCACCCTTCTGCTCACACTGTCCTAGCCCCTGCAACAGGAAGGCCTGGCATAGGACAGCCACTGGCCACAACTCACCCAGATCACACCAGAAATTCTGGCCCTGGACTATAGCTGTCATGGGGCCCACATTCACTCACTGCCCTCATCCACTGTGCTTTGCCTAAAACCTTTGCTGGACAGGAAAGAAGAGCAGTTCGTGAGTGGCCACACAAGACAAATCAGCTAATCACTGCTCAACCAGATTGTTCTAACCAGATCCAAAGCAGTGCACAGTTATTTCAAGAGAAACTGGAAATTTTTTTGACAGTTACTTATATACTGACCTAGGGCATGTAGTTATGGGTGGGTGAAAGTCCACTTAGACCAGTAATATAAAATTTTGTACAGGCAATAATTCTATTAATCTTATCTGATTAATTTTGTGGTAAATAAAGATATGGGAAGTAATTTTGCCTCAGCTAATTAAGCGTATAGGTGAGCAAGTGGGAAGAATGTGAGGATCCCACCCCTCAAGGCGGGAGAGCCGAGGACCTTTCGTGCCAGGTCAGGCACTGGGCAGTGTGTCTGGGACACTTGAGTTCAAGCATCCACTGACCCCTGAAGAGACCACCACCAGACATGCAGTGGCAGGAACTCTTACTGTGGGGCAGAGGTTCCTTGTTCTTGGAACCAATCAGATTGTTGCACAAGAAAAGTTATGTTATAAAAGCCCCCAGTGGGGGAAGGAAAGGTGTACATGCAGGAAGATATGTACCCAGCACTGTAAATAAGCTTTCTTTAAGACTTCGTACCTCAACAAATTTTAGGAGTGAGCTTCAGAGGAATTCTTAAGAAATTTACAAGGCCTTAGAATGAGGGTTTAACAGCAACGTAAAATGATTTGTGATGAGAACAAGGCTGATAAGTGAAGTATTCTACCTTGTACCTTCTTTTTCATATCAATAAAAAGTTATCCCACAGACTAGGCCAGACCCCAACAGCAGTTTGTAAGATGGCTGCTGCTGAATATCCTTCACCCTGATGGCTATGATGGATCCCCATGGAAAAACTCCTTCCATGAGAAGCAGTTCAGGGCCTTAAAGCAACATAATCCATTCTAGATTCCTCTGGGGTTTGAAGTATGCAACTGTCTTTGGAGTGGCTAAATCTGTGCTTCAGCTGCTATTTTTACAAGCACTCCTGCATCTTTATGGTTCAAACCAAAACACAAACATTTTCACAGTGTGAATACATTCTAGAATGTATTTACCAAAAATGGCAAGTGTTAAAACAGCTCCTAAGAGATCAATTTCTCAATCAAGTCACTGAAATTACCCTGATGCTTGACTTTTATCTTCCAGATTAAAAATTCAAGAGAAAGAAAAAGTAGATAAGATTATGTAACTGAATGATCTGGCATTTTCAGTACTGAAATAAATCTTGTTTATTGGATAATGGAATGTTCAAATTCTATACCATTTCTGTAATTAGAGAACCTGAAAAACATATCCATTTACAGCAAGCTTTACACAATTCAGAAGATAAATGTACTCATCACAACTTCATGAAAGCTCATTAAAAGTTTACAGAAAGCAAAAGTATGAATTCATGAGAATTTAAATCAGCTCTTACTTACATAAATTTTCCAATCTCCTAGGCTTTCCAGTTCTGTAGGGTACACTAGTGCTGTTGAAGAATGGCATAGCTTTGTAAAAAAAAAATTGAAAAAGAAGGAAAAATAATTAGCACTTAAATATTGTAATGTAGTTTATAGTAACCACATAAACATATTTGATTATAAGCATTCCAATGGAAAAAAATTAATTGCTTCATGATGTAAAAAGATAAAAGTTATCTGTCAAAAATTAAAAGGCTGATTGGGTAACCTCAGCAATCCTCCTTCTTCCGTACAGTCTGAGGCAGACTCTTCTCATCAACAGTGAAAACAGCAGCTTCTTACAAAGACCTCATACCGAGCTTTTATAATTGCTTTAGAACTTCCACTGATACCAAATGAATTACATCAATAATGCATCCTCCCTGAAAACAAGCTGCCAAAATCCCCCTACCTCCTGATTGAAGAGAGTGCTTTGGAAGGGTGGTGTTGGGAAAAGCAGCTGCCATTAGCCTGTTGCCTAACTGGGTATAGAGAACCAGTCTGTCCTTGGACTATTCAATCTGAAAAAAATTTAAGGTACAGCCTAAAACTACCACAACAGTACTGGGGAAAGAAAGACTCCTGTTTTCAAAATCCTCATAGGTTTAAGAACATGCTGAATATATCCAACTTTTTACATCAGGGAGAATCACTGGTGGGAGGTTGGTGATAGCTGCAAGATGGTTTTGGAATTGACTTATTGCTGTGAATCATAGAATCATGGAATTGTTTTGGTTGGAAAAGACCTTTAAGATCATTGAGTCCTGCCATTACTAAATTTGGTGCTAAACCATGTCTCTTAGAACCACATCTGTACCTCTTTCAAATACCTCCAGGGATGGCTATTCCAGTGTTTGATAATCATTTCCACAAATAAGTTTCTTCTAATATCCAATCCAAATCTCCCCTGGTGCACTTGAGGTCATATCCTCTCATCCTAAAAATGGTGACACACACCCTGGAGCTGAACAAGGACTGGAGCCACAGCTTAGGGGGAAGCATAATAGGTTAAAAAAAAAAAAAAGTCTTAGTTTTTCCCTTATATAGAATCACAGAATCATATACCCATAGAATGCATTGAGTTGGAAGGGACATTTACAGGTTCATCTAGTCCTACCCTCCTGCAGTAAGCAAGGACATCATCAGCTAGACCACCTGCTCACAGCCCCATCAAGCAAGCAATGAAAATGAGTTCTGACCACATCAGTTTGCACAGAGATCTGGATCCTGCATTTGCTCCAGTCCCAGACAGAGTGGTGAAGCATTTCAGTGGGTTGGATGTGGTTTGAAAAATATTACGATTAAAATATCACTTGGAAACGTGATTCCTCCTAGGATCCAGAAGTCTCATACTGGCTCTGCCACAGCTGCTGGCTAATAGCAACTTAGCGAACGTCCTGGCTTGAAATAGCTATGAAGGCTTTATGCCAATTTGTTAGTAGATAATGCTTTGGAAGCAAGATCTCCAAGACTATTTGATTATAACAGTGGTGCCAGGACAGTCAGCCTGATGCAGTCGAAGTTTTATACTTGGAAGTTAATAAAAACAATTGACCATTTCTGATAAAAGATGTTAAGGGTATGTAAACGTCCATTTAGCAGAGTCATCCAGTTCAGCCCTGATATCTTTCCTGTATGTGACAAAACAGATGTGTCAATGATAATACAATAAATCATTGACTCAACATCCCACACTACAGAACTATGCACAGCAAAGATGGGAATTCCTCTATGTAAAGACAAGAAAAGTTCAGTGCATCATATGTGCACTGAGACACAAAATCAGAAGAGTCTCGTTTTTCATGCATTGTGGGAGATCGGTATTTCTCAGAATAGCTTCACTGTCAAAGGTCTTGTAGGTAACTATTGTCCACTTATATGGATTTCCAGCTTAAGCAGGTAAGACCTATAAAATAGTTAATCCCATCTTTCCTATTAATGCCTCCCAGAATTTTCACTGGAATAATTAGGTTTAGTGGTGTTTCAAGGGCAAATTTGTTCTTTTATACATTGAATCTCTTGCCAACACATCAATGATACAGAATTCACATGAATTAAAAATCAAGCTTGAGGCTTTTACTGTACAAAAAAAAAAAAATCCCACATAATAAATTCACCAAACTTTTATGAGGGCTTAATGACTGTGATCTGAATAATGAGGCACATACAGTGATCAGCTGAAAACAAAAATTGTTTAGTATTCCTAGTAAGTAATTTTCAATTTAAAGCTAAACCTATTTTTCCATACTCTCTCTCCAAGACAATTTGTTAAAGAAAGCTCCTCTTTCAGTTTACGTTTTGCTTATGGTACACTGAAGTATCTTTTTCCATCCTCTGCAGTTAATAATCAGTATTATCAAGCTTTTTGACACTTGAAGTGAAGAGTCTTTTGATCAATAAGCCCTAGGAAGCTCATATAATCTCAGGATGATTTTTCAAGAAGACTTTAATAAGATGTACTCCTAGCCTGTCACGCAAATGTATTGCTACTTCCTATCAATCATGCATGAGTGTGCTAGCAGAGACTCATAAATATTGTCACTTTTGAATAAAATGGAATTGGGATTTCAGTTTTGTCAAGACCTAGATGTGTATTGCCAATAGTCTTTCATTGCAAAATGCTTTCAACAAATCCACCTTTGCATAATGATTAGTATAGAAAAACATATCAAAAGTTGGAGAATTTCACAGAGGTTTTTCATAATATTTTAAAGAGCTAGAAATACCAAGAACATGTCTCGTTTTACCCAGAAGGTTTTGACATCACAACCATAAGCTCTTTTAAAAATCCCCACTCAGTTGTTTGTTGATAAGAATACAACTGTTGCTAAAAAACATTCTGTTCATATTCAGCTTTTGTCAGTGGCATTTCAATTGCATGCATATGAGTGCTTCTCAGACATGTTTCAGAAATTAATCTGCATGCAAAGTTCTTTGGAATGGAAACTATTCTACTGCAAAAACAAAGCTTGCAGAACTAAGGTCTGTGGTTGTGTGTTTACCAGAGTCTTAAACTGCTTCTAAGCATATAAGCAAAGTATTCTAACGGAGAAACAGGTTTTGGTGTTGCTGGGTTTTTTCATATGTACTGATAACTTACGGCACTCTAAGGGGAAAAGAATTCAAAGGAAGGGAGGAAAATACAAACATTCAAAAATTAGTACTATCCAAACTGTCTGCTCTCTATTGTGGCATGTGTCAACAGCTATATACACTATAAGGTAGCAAAAATGAGTAGGATTATTCATTTAACTTTTTGGTGTTGTATCTTATTGTAAGGAGTTACGTTTGTTTCCCTTATGTTTGCCTCAGCATTGTTTGTCCCTGGGTGTTCTCACACCACTGTTCCAGGAGGATCCCTCTTTATCCGCAAGACCACAAGCTCTGTGATTATAGTAGCTGATAACCAGACAAGGACACAGCTTCCACTTTCAAGAGCGTTAGGATGCAAGCTGGGGTTCACTTGAACAAGTATTGATGGGTCTTTGATAAAGAGGACCCTCACAGGTGACTGACACAGCAGTTTAGAGCCAAAAGACAACTAAACTTACTGTGAGACTGGGACTGACACATGTATCCAACCATGGGACAGTGGCTGGTAACCAACGTGAAGCTCAGGGACAGCCTTGGCTGCAGTGACATATTCATTCAACAAGTCCAAGTGCCGGGTGCTGCACTTCGGCCACAACAACCCCATGCAGAGCTACAGGCTGGGGTCAGAGTGGCTGGAGAGCAGCCAGGTGGAAAGGGACCTGGGGGTACTGGTTGACAGGCGCCTGAACATGAGCCAGCAGTGTGCCCAGGTGGCCAAGAAGGCCAATGGCATCCTGGCCTGCATCAGGCATAGTTTGGCCAGCAGGAGCAGGGAGGTCATTGTACCCCTGTACACAGCACTGGTTAGGCCACACCTTGAGTACTGTGTCCAGTTCTGGGCCCCTCAGTTTAGGAAAGATGTTGAATTGCTGGAGCATGTCCAGAGAAGGGCAAGGAGGCTGGTGAGAGGCCTTGAGCACAAGCCCTATGAGGAGAGGCTGAGGGAGCTGGGGTTGTTTAGCCTGGAGAAGAGAAGGCTCAGGGGAGACCTCATTGCTGTCTACAACTACCTGAAGGGAGGTTGTAGCCAGGAGGGGTTTGGTCTCTTCTCCCAGGCAACCGGCACCAGAACAAGAGGACACAGTCTCAAGCTGCGCCAGGGGAGGTTTAGGCTGGAGGTGAGGAGAAAGTTCTTCACAGAGAGAGTGGTTGGCCATTGGAATGTGCTGCCCAGGGAGGTGGTGGAGTCACCATCCCTGGAGGTCTTCAAGAGGAGATTGGACGTGGCACTTGGTGCCATGGTTTAGATAGTCATGAGGTTTAGGGTGACAGGTTGGACTCGATGATCTTTGAGGTCTCTTCCAACCTTCTTGATTCTTGATTCTTGATTCTTGATTCTTGATTCTTGATATTCTAAGCTTACGACCCTGGACTTTAGGTGTGCAGAGTTTGATCGCTTCAGGGATCTACTGGCCAAAGTGTCGTGGGACAAAGTCCTAGAGGGAAGAGGGGCCCAGGACAGGTGGTCAGTATTCAAGGATCACCTGCTCTGTGTCCAGGAGCAATGTATACCAACAAAGAGAAAAGCAGGGAAGAATGCTAGGAGGCCTGCCTGGATGAGCAAGGAGCTGCTGGACACACTATCACTTAAAAGGAAGCTCTACAAGGAGTGGAGGAAAGGACAGCTGGAATGGGGGTATATAAGGAAGCTGCCCAAGCAGCAAGAGACCTGGTTAGGAAAGCCAAAGCACAGTCTGAATTGAATCTAGCTAGGGAGGTTAAAGGGAACACTAAGAATTTCTACAGGTATATTAATGGTAAAAAGAAGACTAGGGAAGGTGTGGGCCCCCTCAGAAAGGAAACAGGTGAAATGGTCAGAAGTGACCTGGAAAAGGCTGAGGTTCTCAATGACTTCTTTACCTCAGTCTTCACTTCAAGGGCCTCCAACCACACTCCTGGAATAGTCATGGAAGCTAATGGCAAGAACCAGAAGGAAGAACTGCCCATCGTAAGTGAAGATCAGATTCGTGATCACCTGAAGAACCTGAAAGTGTTCAAGTCCATGGGACCCGATGGGATACACCCACGGGTACTGAGAGAACTGGCAGAGGAGGTTGCTAAACCCCTCTCTATTATATTCCAAAAGTCCTGGCAGTCTGGGGAAGTCCCCACTGACTGGAAAAGGGGAAATGTTACTCCCATTTTCAAAAAGGGGAAGAAGGAAGAACCAGGGAACTATAGGCCAGTCAGTCTCACCTCTGTGCCTGGTAAGATCATGGAGCAGATTCTCCTGGAGGCACTACTGAGACAGAAGAATAGTGAAGAGGTGATTGGGTACAGTCATCATGGGTTTACCAAGGGCAAATCCTGCCTGACAAACCTGGTGGCCTTCTATGACAAAGTCACAACATTAATAGATGAGGTGAGAGCAACTGATGTCATTTACCTGGACCTGAGCAAAGCCTTCGACACTGTCCCACACGACATCCTGGTCTCCAAACTGGTGACACATGGGTTTGATGGGTGGACCACGAGATGGATAAAGAACTGGCTTGATGGCCACACCCAAAGAGTGGCTGTCAATGGCTCCATGTCCCAGTGGAGGCCAGTGACAAGCGGAGTCCCTCAGGGATCAGTCCTGGGACCAGTCTTGTTCAACATCTTTGTTGGTGACATGGACAGAGGCATTGAGTGCACCCTCAGCAAGTTTGCTGATGACACCAAGCTGTGTGGTACAGCAGACATGCTGGAGGGAAGGGATGGCATCCAGAGGGACCTTGACAGGCTGGAGAGGTGGGCACAAGCCAACCTCATGAGGTTCAACAAGACCAAGTGCAGGGTCGAGGCAATCCCAAGCACAAGTCCAGGCTGGGCAGTGACTGGCTGGAAAGCAGCCCTGAGGAGAGGGACTTGGGGGTGCTGGTGGACGAGATGCTCAACATGAGCTGTCAATGTGCATTTGCAGCCCAGAAAGCCAACCAGATCCTGGGCTGCATCAAGAGAAGTGTGGCCAGCAGGTCAAGGGAGGTGATTCTCCCCCTCTACTCAGCTCTGGTGAGACCCCACCTGGAGTACTGCATCCAGTTCTGGAGCCCCTATTACAAGAGGGATATGGACATGCTGGAACATGCCCAGAGAAGGGCCACCAGGATGATCAGAGGGCTGGAGCACCTCTGCTATGAGGACAGACTGAAAGAGTTGGGGCTGTTCAGTCTGGAGAAGAGAAGGCTCTGAGGTGACCTTATTGTGGCCTTTCAGTATCTGAAGGGGGCCTACAAGAAAGCTGGGGAGGGACTTTTTAGGCTATCAGGTAGTGACAGGACTAGGGGGAATGGAATAAAGCTGGAAGTGGGGAGATTCAGGCTGGATGTGAGGAAGAAGTTCCTCACCATGAGAGTGGTCACCATGAGGTGTTTAAGGCCAGGCTGGATGAGGCTCTGGCCAGCCTGATCTAGCGTGAGGTGTCCCTGCCCATGGCAGGGGGTTTGGAACTAGATGATCCTTGTGGTCCCTTCCAACCCTGACTGATTCTATGATTCTATTTTTCTATGATTCTAAGTGTGGTAAAGTTTTGTTGTTCCTCAAATGGAAAACATTTCAAGAAAAAAATTATGAAAATATTCAACTATGAAATTGTACCTAATGAAGAAGTCACACCACCTTCTTCTAACTTTGAACAGGGATAGAGCTGCTCCTTAGAGAAAATGCTGAACAGAGGACATACCTTCCTTATAATACATTATCAAATGTAAGACTGAATTCAAAATCTCAAAGAAATTGCATTTTCCCCAAACTGCCTTTACGTGTGGAGGTTTTGTGTATAAATGTTTGACAGCAAGATTAAAAGACAATTCTTCTATTGTTTGAAAGAACTTCTAAGGATTTAATCCTGAGGTTATTCACACTCTTTTAGAGGCAGGATGTCTCATGGGAGCAATTCCCTCCTGGTTTACAGGGAAGGGGGAGAGAGAATCCCTGAAG
This sequence comes from Indicator indicator, assembly GCF_027791375.1. Lineage (NCBI taxonomy): Eukaryota > Metazoa > Chordata > Aves > Piciformes > Indicatoridae > Indicator > Indicator indicator. The sequence goes on along the minus strand of NC_072053.1, from coordinate 53,292,775 downwards.
TATGTCATTGCTTCACTAGGCATTTAAAGGGTTCAGCTGTAGCATTTCTAACAAAAAATCCTGGAATGCAGATGTAATAGCTAGTGGATTAGTAAACCCCTGAGCATCTGGTAATCTAATGCTGGGATTAGGCCTTTATGGATTGCTGGGAGCACAACTGCATCACGGAGGTGCTCTACATTTTCTCCTTCTTCATAGAGCCACAGCATTTATCTAAACAAGGCAAATCACTATGTGGGGTTATTTGCAAGTTTACTCCTACTTAATTCTCTAAGGCCTTCTCCCTTGCCTGGTCAGATGCTTTGCACATCTGTAACTTCCATAAAATCTTCAAGATTAACTCTATGTGGAGGATATTACAACAATCCTATCAGGAAGTAGGTGCTCTGAGCCTGGAGCATCGACACAGGGTACTAATTTTGGTTTGATTCTTCCTGTAGAATTGCAGATTGAAGTCTTTGTCCTCATGAGCTGACCTCTGTCTGCAGCTGGTTTGAAAGACGCTCTTCTTCCAGTGTATAAAGATGAAAGCTGCTGAATTTCATTGGTGTTTATCACTCAGGTCAGAGGTGAGGTCTGCCTGATTCATGCACTGCCACTGGCAGGGAAGCCCTTGCCTTCCAGCTGGCACCAGACCATGTCTGTGGTGGGGAAGAGTAGGTAAACAGGACTGGCATTTCAAGTGGCACTTGGTGCCTGTTCTGTGGGGACCTGGGACTGTCCCACCACTCCAGCCAGGGTTCATGACCACTGAAGAATAGCAGCCCCAGGGCTGTGCACCAGCTTAAATACAGCTCCCAGAGGTAAGGCATGTGGTTTGGTCCCCACCTCTTTGCAGGCATCTGGTAGCTATTTCCTATGGGAATAGGGGGGCATGGCTACCAGCTGAGCTGATCCTAAACCTTGGCAGCCAAGATTCCTAGAGAGAAACAATGTCTCCAAGCCCTCACATACACATAAAAGAGGTGTAAAGCCCATGGTCCTGATCTGCACTGAGGACCAGAAAGAGTGGCATCCCAACCTTCAGTTCAGATACCATCTAATAATCCAGTCCTCTTTTAAAAATTATTTAGCGTGCTCAAGTGCAGATTTTAAGTATCACAATATTACATATCAGACTCTAGACTTCTTGGGAATTGATTTGTGGTGTTAGATATTAATTAGAACATGCTTTGTGTTTGGCTAAGATACAAAATCAACAAGAAAGCAAAAAAAATTTTTCCTGTCAATTTTTAGGATCTTTGTAATTTTGAATATTCCAAGGAAAAAAAAATGTACGCTTTCGAATCCCAAGCCTCCTTTGTTTTCTTTTAATCTTTTCTCAGAAATTTAATGTCGAAAGTACAAAGTATACTTTCCTATGGCTTTAAGCTTTCACAAGCAAACTTTCCTTAACATGTCCTGTCCACTACAAAGAGATTGAAAAAGAAATTCCTCTCTTTGGCTTGACCACAATCAAGCCAAAATTCAATCAGTGAAGACAAGAGAGAATCAGAACCATGTTCTCATAGCCACAGTAGATTGCAAATAAAGCCTAATAGTAAGGAAGTATGAAAGCTGGACTACTGGCCTAAAGAGCATTGTCATGGTAGGGCTGTGACACGGCCCAGTACGAACCCAGACCCAGGCCTTAAGATGTCTAGACAGGGTCCCTTTTTCTTCCCTCCTTCCTGCAGAAAAACAGGACAATGCAGGAGAAAGAACAAAGGGGACAGGACTCCTGCCTGTCTGGTAAACAAGATGTTTCTCTGGGGTGAGAGCACATAAACTGACCACTGTTCCCTCAGATACAAGGTCCTTGCTTCTGCCTTTTATGGTTACAGCCTGGCAGAATGCCTTTCCATCGGGCAGCTACATGTTAGTTTCAGTGCCCTGTTGGACCAATCGATGTCTGGCAATTTGTATATACACAAGTGACTTGGTAGTCACCCTTGCCTTGCCTTGCTCAAGCCTGCTGACGCCTTGCCTTGCCTTGATTCAAACCTTGCTTTAAGCCTACTTGGACCCGTCTCGTAGAAGCTGCTTTGAGTTGCCCTGCCCTGCCTTGAGTGCCTGGTCCAGAGCTTGGGATGTAGCCACGAGCCGTATACAGCAAGCCGGAGAAGCCACAAGCCTAGAAGCCATATCCACCTAGCCTGCTTCCCCTTGCCACCAGAATCGTGCCGTGCCTCAGTGTACCCAGGAACCAAGCAAGCGCCTGTCACAAAGAGCGTCATTAACTGTCCACTGTCCACTGAAGCCAGATCAGCCTGGGACCATGTGGTAAATCTTTCTTTCCGGCAATCCGCCATGCTGCACTGTACAAGAGCACCCCAAAGCTAACACAGTGGCAGCAGCAACATCCCCCATGTGGGTAAAACTAGCTGTGAGTAACTAATTCATTGCCCTTTAGGTTTAAAGGTTCTTATTGAGCCTCCCCCAGCTGTAACCAAGTGATATCTGCTCTCCAGGACCTTCTCTTTCCAAGTCATTGCCTCCTAATTTGCATAGAATAGTTTGTATTTTGCCCTAAGATTGCATATTCCCACTCTAAATATATCTTCCAACCATACAACGATCCTACTCAACGAGTTTTGCCATATCGTTTATTATTGTTGTGAGGGTAATTAATTAATAATATTCCCCCCTTGACCACAGCAATCATGCATACGGATCTTGAATGCAAATCTTGATCTTGGGTGTCCTGATACTGCGGTGTATGTCTTCAGGATTCCGTCATGAAACTTAGGCAGTCTGCAATCCTTGAAGTCCATATTTACTCAAAGTTCATAGGTTACCATAGGACTTCTCGCACACAGTCAACTATGGGAAGATACTTCCATCCCTCCAGAGCCTTACTGACTATATTGTCAATGAAAATCAGTCCCCTCCTCGCATCAGAACTTGTACACAAAAGAAAAAGAGGAAGGCAATTGCTATTGCTGATTCCCTTCTGAAAGGAACAGAGGGCCCCATATGTCAACCGGACCCTTCCCACAGGGTAGTCTGCTGCCTCCCTGGAGGCTGGGTCAAGGATGTTACCAGAAGGCTGCTTAATGTAGTACAGCCCTCTGATTATTATCCCTTGCTAGTTATGCAGGTGGGAAGTGATGAGGTTGATACCAGAAGTCTGAAATCGATAAAAAGGGACTTCAAGGCACTGGGAAAAGTAGTAGAGGTATCGGGGCACAGGTAGTTTTATCATCTATACTCTTAGTTGCAGGCATGAATGCTGAAAGGAACAGGAAAACATTCCTGATTAATAAGTGGCTCAGAGGCTGGTATCACCAACAAAATTTTGGATTCTTTGATCTTGGGGAACTCTATATGGTCCCAGGTCTGCTAGCAACAGATGGGGTACACCTGTCACAGAGAGGGAGAAACATCTTGGCACACAAGCTGGCGGGGCTTGTACAAAGGGCTTTAAATTAGGCTTGAAGGGGGAGGGGAGTGAGCACAACATTACTAGAGATGAACCAAAGGAAGCTGAGGGTGGTAAGCCACTGACAGGGGCAAAACCAGCAGCCCAGCTGAAGTGTATATACACTAATGCACGCAGCATGGGTAACAAACAAGAGGAGATGGAAGTCTTGGTACAGGAGGAAAACTATGATGTTGTCACCATCACAGAAACGTGGTGGGATGATGCTCAGAACTGGAGTGCTGTAATCAAGGGCTACAGACTCTTCAGGAGAGACAGGAGAGGGAGAAGGGGTGGAGAAGTAGCCCTGTGTATTAGGGAGACACTGGACATCATGGAGGTTGAGACTAAGGAATATCAGGTTGAGTCCCTATGGGTAAGAATTAGGGGAAAGGCCAACAAGTCTGAAATCCTGGTTGGAGTCTGTTATAGACCACCTAATCAGGAAGAAGAGGTTGATTTAATTTTCTTCAAGCAGCTGGAGGCTGCCTCAAGATTGCTTCCCCTTGTTCTTGTGGGTGACCTTAACCTGCCAGACATCTTCTGGGAATTGAACACTGCAGAGAAGAGGTAGTCTAGAAGGTTCCTGGAGTGTATGGAGGATAGTTTCTTATCCCAGTTGTTACGTGAGCCTACCAGGGGTTCAGCCCTGCTCAATTTGCTGTTTACAAATAGAGAAGGGCTGGTGGAAGATGTGGTGGTGGGAGGCTGCCTGGGGTCCAGTGACCATAAATAATTGAGTTTTCAATATATGGTGAAACCAGGAGGGGCAGCACCAAAACCTCCACCCTGGACTTCTGAAGGGCAGACTTTGGCTTATTCAAGGAACTAACTCAGAAAGTTCCTTGGGAAACAGCCCTTAAAAACAAAGGGGTCCAGGAAGGCTGGACTTACTTCAAGAAAGAACTCTTGAAGGCACAGGAACAGGCTGTGCCCATGTGCCGGAAAGGGAGCCGATGAGGGAGACAACTGGACTGGATGAACAAGGAGCTTCTAAAGGAATTAAGGGGAAAAAAGAGGGTGTATCACCTTTGGAAAAAAGGGGAGGTATCCCAGGAAGAGTTTAAGGACGAGTTGCTAGTTCTTGTAGGAAAAAAATTAGAGAGGCAAAAGCCCATTTAGAACTTAGACTGGCCACTGCTGTAAAGGAGAATAAAAAATATTTCTACAAATATATTAATGTCAAAATAAGAGGCAAGGACAACCTCCACTCCTTATTGGATGCGGAGAGGAATATAGTAACAAAAGATGAGGAAAAAGCAGAGGTACTTAACACCACCTTTGCCTCAGTCTTCAATAGTGGGACAGGCTGTCTTCAGGACAACTGGCCTCCTGAACTGGCAGATGGAGTCAGGGACCAGTATAGTCCCCTTGTAATCCAGGAGGAAGCAGTAAGGGACCTGCTGACCCACTTGGATCCTCACAAGTCCATGGGACCTGATGGGATCCATGCTAGGGTGCTGAGAGAGCTGGCAGATGAGCTGGCCAAGCCCCTCTCCATCATTTATCAGCAGTCCTGGCTCACTGGTGAGGTCCCAGATGACTGGAGGCTGGCCAGTGTGATGGCCATCCAAAAGAAGGGCTTGAAAGAGGAACCAGGAAATTACAGACCTGTCAGCTGGACCTCGGTTCCAGGCAAGGTTATGGAACAGGTCATCCTGAGTGCAATCACACAGAACCTCCAAGATGGTCAGGGGATCAGGCTCAGCCAGCACGGATTCAGGAGGGCCAGGTCCTGCCTGACCAACCTGATCTCCTTTTATGATCAGGTTACCCACCTGGTGAATGTGGGGAAGGCTGTGGATGGAGTCTACCTGGACTTCAGCAAGGCCTTTGACACTGTCTGCCACAAGAAGCTCCTGGCAAAGCTGGCAGCTCGTGGTTTGGACAGATTCACTCTGAAATGGGTCAAGAACTGGCTGGAGGGCTGGGCCCAGAGAGTGGTGGTGAATGGTGCCACATCCAGTTGTGTCCCCCAGGGATCAGTGCTGGGCTGCATCCTATTCAATATCTTTATTGATGATCTGGATGAGGGGATTGAGTCCGTCATCAGTAAGTTTGCAGATGACACCAAGTTAGGAGCAGGTGTTGATCTGTTGGAGGGTAGGAGAGCCCTGCAGAGGGACCTGGACAAGCTCAATGGGTGGGCAGAGGCCAATGGGATGCAATTTAACAAGGCTAAGTACAGGGTTCTACACTTCAGCCACAACAACCCCAAGCAGTGCTACAGGCTGGGGACAGAGTGGCTGGAGAGCAGCCAGGCAGAAAGGACCCTGGGGGTGCTGGTTGATAGTAGGCTGAACATGAGCCAGCAGTGTGCCCAGGTGGACAAGAAGGCTAATGGAATCCTGGCCTGTATCAGGAATAGTATGGCCAGCAGGACAAGGGAGGTTATTCTTCCCCTGTACTCAACCCTGGTCAGGCCACACCTTGAGTCCTGTGTCCAGTTCTGGGCTCCTCAATTCAAGAGAGATGTTGAAGTACTGGAACGTGTCCAGAGAAGGGCAACAAAGCTGGTGAGGGGCCTGGAACACAAACCTTATGAGGAGAGGCTGAGGGAGCTGGGGTTGTTTAGCCTGGAGAAGAGGAGGCTCAGGGGTGACCTCCTTGCTGTCTACAACTACCTGAAGGGAGGTTGTAGGCAGGTGGGGGTTGGTCTCTTCTCCCAGGCAACCAGCAGCAGAACAAGAGGACACAGTCTCAAGTTGTTCCAGGGGAGGTATAGGCTGTATATTAGGAGGAAGTTCTTCACAGAGAGGGTGATTGCCCATTGGAATTGGCTGCCCAGGGAGGTGATGGAGTTACCATTGCTGTAGACGTTCAAGAGAAGACTGGATGAAGCACTTAGTGCCATGGTCTAGTTGGTTGGATAGGGCTGGGTGATCAGTTGGACTGGTTGATCTTGGAGGTCTCTTCCAACCTGGTTGATTCTATGATTCTATGAAAGAGAGAAATCATATGAGAAGGAAAATTATCCTAGAGACAAGACTGCACAGCTCCACTTAGATGCCAAGGATCTCCTGACTAGTTGTATAAATATGGACTTCCTGTGGATTTCATAACCTTGTTGCACTGTGACCTGAAAACCATGTTCAGGCACCTTGATACTTTGCATCTGTTATGCATTTGCTTTTCAAGACTTTCCAGGAAAATAAAAATGTCAGTTTTCATCTTGTACACCATATGGTTCAAGCATTTTAGAACTGGCAGCTTAATCTCACAATTCTGGCAGTTTACACTCAGCTGTGTTGTTTTCCATTTTTAAAACAAAAACCTCCCCTTTAATACATGGCACGGTACTAAATTAAAACCTCCATGCGGTATCTACTAAGGTCCCAATTATAAGTGTTGTCATACAGAGATGGTCTGAAGAAAATGACTTCTGGATCCTTAGACAGAAGGCAACTGTAATTCACATGTGGAGATCATCTCATAAGGGATATATCTCAACACAGTGCTGTATCATTCTGCTCAGTCAACAGCATCCCTTCTTAACATGTAAATTCCTGGGAGCTCAGATGCTTTTGTGTTACTCATTCAGACATAGATTTGCACAGCTAGACTGTGATCTCCACTTGGCTCTATGAAGGTGAAAATTGCAAGAGTTTAGATTTTCAGCTCTAGTGACTTCAACATTTTTCTCTTATATGTTGTACACTCTGCTAAGGGAAAACTGGCATTTGGATATCACTTGTTGCATATGGAGAGTTGTGTATTCATATTAACCAGGTCCGTCTGAGAAGACAGTTAAAATTTCATGGTACCTGAACTCAAAATTTCCATAGACTAGCAAGGTGGAGGTGTATCCCTAGAGCTACTTTTTTATCTGCTTACTATGACATAGATTTTCTTTGACCCATAGCAATAATAAAGGTCACAAGGCACATTTTCTATCTGTATCTTTTCATTACAAGCCTGCAATAAATGCAAACACAAAATTGTAGTTTTCACCTGTGGTAACTGCCTCTGTGGAACGATGAATCTTCGTCTTGTTTATTGTTAGTGTCTGCTTTCTGTTACTCATAGGCATCAGAAATACACAATTATCGGGAACTTCATAAAATCAGGAATATAAAACTCTGTGTATGGTAGTTGTATGACAATTATTACAATCCGTCATGTATCAAACATAACATGGACTTTGTTTCCTATGTATTAACTACATTCACCCATAATTAAATTATTTATATTTTACAAAGCAACAAACAAAAGCACTTCCCGACCCAAAAATGTGGTAGAGAAGGTGTGGGAAGGAGACAATTAAAATTACAGCTGTGATATGTAATATATCAGGGTATTTACATTGGGGCAGAGAGCTGGATTTTAACCTTAAAAAGTAAGAATTGTTTTACAATGAGATCTTTAGGCCATCTAAGCCATCTTTCCATTTCTCAGTCTGAGATACATCAGAGGAACATATAAAAACTAACAATATAAGTCACACCAGAGTAAAAATCCTTTACAGCTGTATCCATCTAAGCTCTAATAGTTAAAATTGGTCTTAAAATGTAGAACCTTTGTTTAACAAACCCATTCCTTTCAAAGTACCTGCAGTTGTGGCAACTCTAAATTTTGAGATTCTAACTATCTAGTCTTATTTTTAAACTTGATAAGCTATAGTCCTTGATTACTTGCTGCACAATGAATTCCACAAGCTCAATATATCACACCTCTAGAAAAATACAGTCTGTCAGTTAGGAACTTTATTCTTTCTCATAAAATTGAATAGTTCTACTTCTGGTAGAGAAAGGATATAGTCTTAACACCTGGCCTAATTTACCTCACTGATCCCACACATATTAAAACAGCACCTCTTATCTATCTCCTTTCAATGGTAAGATGTATTTTCTCTTCAGGAAAAAAAAAGACCTCTTTCATGTCTTAACCATTCATGTGCTTTTCTTAATACTTGGCCAGTACTTTCATGGAAAACAGAGCAACTAATGCTACACACAAGAGAAGATATTCCACTGTATAATATACCTATGCTGTTGTGCTTTTCATAACGATGCTCTCTTCTTTTTCTTTATATCTTGCTTTTTTTCTGTTGTGTTTTGGTTGGTTGGCTTTTTCTTGCTATAGCTCCATACTGAATTTTCGATACAGATCCATAGAATTATGTACCCTCCTCCTTGTCCCACGACTAAAAAGAATTCAGTAAAATGTGGAAGCTAAATCATTAACAGATGATGCATTTGTTTAAAGCTGGATGCTGTCTGCCACCTGCCTGCTATTGAGGGAAGGTGACAGACCTTCCAATATGTGAATTTGATTCTTGTTCAAGCCCCTTAGTTCAAAGGTGAATCAGGGCTCAACACAACAAATAAGTTCAGGCAAGCAAAGGCAGTGCCTTCTCCTGCTTGTCTATACTTCTGCCATCTTAGGAAAAAGGTAGGTAACTTGCTTTCTGTTGATCTCCCATTCCAAAAACTTCCACTGTCTCCCAACCCATCTGAAGCCATTCCACTTGAAAGGCTGATAATTCTGCCCGCATTTTCCACAGAAACGACTTACCTCTTTGCTACATGGTGTGGAAGAAGGGATCGTATCAGTATACTTCTGTAGTAACTTGGCTCTTACTGTCTTGCAAAATGGTATTATATATTTATGCTGCTTTACAAAGCAGGTGTTTAAGACAGCTCCTGGAAAAGAAAGGATCTAAGCCTGTATTTAACTATTAATGGGTTTTTTTTGACTTTTTAAAATTAATAACTCTATCAAGCTTTTCAAACTGCCATATTAGAAAAGAAATTACTAAGCTGTGTAGCCCCTTATTTTAAAAGCCTTGTCTGTTTGTCATCTTGGGATTTCATATCCATCAGTCTTATCACTGAAACATGTTATGCTCAGAACAATCAATGACATGTCCTGCCTATAAGAGAGTAATAGCTTCTAGAAATCTGAGACCACTATTACAGATAGTGCTTACTATATACTAATAGAAAATAAATAGAAGAGGGAAAAGAAGCACAGGACAACCCATAGGAAAAGGATAATATCAAACAAAAAAATCTTGACAGGTAAAAAGTAGAAATGAAATAGTATAAATAAGAGAAAAATAGTCGCAGCAGGTACCTGCAGGATGACAGAAAAATATGCAATTGAAAAAAAACATGAAATATAGCTAGTCAAAGTAATAGTATGCAGACTTCTGACAGGTGATCAGAGAATCAGAGAATCATAGAATCATAGAATCAGTCAGGGTTGGAAGGGACCACAAGGATCATCTAGTTCCAAACCCCCTCATGGGCAGGGACACCTCACACTAGATCAGGCTGGCCAGAGCCTCATCCAGCTTGGCCTTAAACACCTCATGGTGACCACTTTCACGGTGAAGAACTCCTTCCTCACATCCAGCCTGAATCTCCCCACTTCCAGCTTTATTCTATTCCCCCTAGTCCTGTCACTACCTGATAGCCTAAAAAGTCCCTCCCCAGCTTTCTCGTAGGCCCCCTTCAGATACTGAAAGGCCACAATAAGGTCACCTCAGAGCCTTCTTTTCTCCAGACTGAACAGCCCCAACTCTTTCAGTCTGTCCTCATAGCAGAGGTGCTCCAGCCCTCTGATCATCCTGGTGGCCCTTCTCTGGACACCTTCCAGCATGTCCATATCCCTCTTGTAATAGAACTGGATGCAGTACTCCAGGTGGGGTCTCAGCAGAGCTGAGTAGAGGGGGAGAATCACCTCCCTTGACCTGCTGGCCACACTTCTCTTGATGCAGCCCAGGATCTGGTTGGCTTTCTGGGCTGCAAGTGCACATTGACAGCTCCTGTTGAGCTTCTCATCTCCCAGCACCCCCAAGTCCCTCTCCTCAGGGCTGCTTTCCAGCCACTCCCTGTCCAGCCTGGATTTGTGCTTGGGATTGCCTCGACCCAGATGCAGGACCCTGCACTTGGTCTTGTTGAACCTCATGAGGTTGGCTTGTGCCCACCTCTCCAGCCTGTCAAGGTCCCTCTGGACTCTTCTGATCATACTTTGCAATTTAGGATTTTTTTGGAACTGAAAATGAATCAATTTTGCAACATAATCACACACAAATCACGTCTCCCATGGTATTTCTCAGCTCTCAGGATGGTGAAATTAACAAAGCACCTGAAAAGGGAGAAAATAATAATGTTCTGTGAAAGCTGTTGTGGTTTCTTTGGCATACTATTTTTATCAACACTAACTTTGTATTAAAAATTGTGCATATAAATAACAGTGGATGGATGGCACTTAATAGTGAAATGATCTTTGCCTAGTCATGAGGCAGTATGAATTTTTCCCCACACAAATGTATCCCAGACCTGGTCTAGAAGCAGAACTGCTGTGGGTGAGACAAGTCAGTGATGAAAGATAATCCGTCCTTACATTTTATGAATAAGATTAAGGAATCACTTAATTAGTAATACTTAGAGGTACTCAACAGTCAGTAACTTTAAAAGTACTGACAATAACCATAAGCATTAATATTCTTAGTCTTTCCTCATTCCAGAAGCACAGCTGGCATTCAGTTTGCAGGGGAAAAGCCACAATTTGTGATTTGTTTCTAATCAGTGAGATGAACTAGCAATCACAAAGAGATGTTCTGTCCCCACCAGTTATCTACATCTGCAGCTACAGAAAAAAGATTCTTACTAACACGTGGCATTTAGAAGCCTAGTTGCTGTTCACCTTCAGTAGGAATTAAAACTTTAATAAGCATCTGTGCCTCAGAACTTTTATATCTATCAAAAATCTAGTAGTATTTGCTTCCTAAAAAACAATTCCCCAGCAGATTCTTCTTTCCTTGTAGAATCTCCTCTAGAATCTGAAAACAAATAATACATTACACTTAGAAAATTTTGTATAATTTAGAGGATTATACAGTGATGCATTTATTTACTCTCTCATGCATTATCAACTGACAAAATCAAAGGTTACTTCATGTTCTGTTAGCTAGAATCCCTTATAACAAAGACACTTTCATATGGGAATCACTTTTGGCTTTCATTAATTCAACACAAATATAAAACTTGCAGATTCAACCAGGTTGCCTGGGGTAATTTTTTTGCAGGGCAAGAACATTAATTTATTTCACTTAGGTAGGACAGGAACACCACAAGAACAAGTTTTGTGTTTGGAGGACTCTGGCATCCAGTCAAAGGCTAGCATGCAAGTGTTTTTATCTAGTAAAGATAGAATATTGATACCTCATCTTATAAACAATTGTAACTGGTGTAATAAATTCAATTAAAGCCACATGTAAAGAGCTGTCATGCTTTAGAAAAGAGGTATTTGAGATCCATGGTAACTACTGAATGTATTCATTGACACATTATCTGTGGAAGGCAGAATTGCATCTAGTCTTAGTGTGTCTAATCCTTTCATAAAACAATGGCTTTGATATTTTTGCATAACCACAGAATCACAGAAACGTTCAGGTTGGAAAAGACCCTCAGGATCACCAGGTCAACCAATAACCCTACTCTACAAGGTTCACCTCTAAACCATATCCCCACGCACCACATCCAAACAACCTTTAAACACATACAGGGGTAGTGACTCAACCACCTCCCTGGGTGTCACATTCCAATGCCTGACCACTCTTTCCATGAAAAAACTTTTCTTAATGTCCAGTCTAAACCTACCCAGTGGCAGCTTGAGGCCGTTCTCTCTTGTTCTGTCTCTATAATCAAAGACATTCACTGTGTGCTTGCAGTGATGTGGTGTGAGGTCATTCTCAGGTTTCCACCCTTCAAGTGGCAGCAGAGAAAACTCTTTCCTCATTCAGGCCAGCTTCACTGGAAAAGGTACCTAGCAAGGAGTTTCTAACAGCCTAAGAGAGTCATCTAAATGTTCTGTTCCCAAATTAAAAAAAAAAAAATGTTCTAGGCTAAAAAGCAAGGCAAAGCACAACACAACACATAACCCAAGACCAAAACCCAATAAATTAAAGAGGTAGGCATCCTATCATCTCTGCTACAGATTTATATACTTTATACATAGTTACATCTGGCTAGATCAGGGGGTTTATATGGAATATGGTTATATGGGAGATTTGGATATATGTTTTATATGGGATATTTCACCTGTGGAGATGGACTTGGGGGTACCAATAGATGAAAAGGTGGACATGAGCCAGCAATGTGCACTAACAGACCAGAAATCCAAACATATCCTAGTCTGCCTCAAAGGAAGCGTGACCAGCAGACCAAGGGAGATTTTTCTTCCGCTCTACTCTACTCAGGTAAGAACCCACCAGAGTACTATGCTCAACTCCGGAGTCCTCAGTACAGGAAAGAAAACAGATCTTCTTGAGTGGTTTCAGATGAGGGCTGTGAAGAGAATCAAGGGTCTAGAACACATTTTTTATGAGGATGAGCTGAGATAGCTAGGTTTTTTCAGCCTGGAGAAGAGAAGTCTCTAGGGAGACCTTGTAGCATCTTTCCAGTTTTAAAAAGACAACCTACAGGAGAGATGGGTTGGGATTCTTTATCAGAGAGAGGTGACAGGACAAGGGGTAACAATTTTAAACTGAAAGAGGGGAGATTTAGATTAGATATTAGGATGAAATTCTTAACTGTGACACTGAAAAATGTTGCCTGGAGAGCTCTTTGTCTGGAATTGTTCAAAGCCAGATTGGGGAGGGGTTTGAGCACCTGGCAGCCTGATGTGGCAGAAGGTGTCCTTGCCCATGGCAAGGGTGTTGGAACCAGGTAATCTTTAATCTTGCTTCCAATCCAAAGCAACCTGTGACTCTATGATTCTATATTAGAAGTGAAAGCATGATTTCTAACATGGAGGCACTCCTAAAATAAGTTTAACACAGCCCAGCACCACAACTGGTGCTGACTATATCTCTAGCACGTATTCTTGTTTTAGCTGCTAAACCCAGTGTGAGTACTGCATAAGGTAAAAATACATCCTTTTCCAGGTTTAGCTTTCATTTATCAAACTCCAAAATTGTTCATAATCATCATGAAGACAACTAATGTTCAATCTAAGTCTACTTCAAGAAGTAGTTGAGCCTACTGCCTGCATCTTGATCATCTACAGATGATTCTTCTTTAGAGCATCACAGAATTGAATCCTTCTTCCTCCTTCTGCCATTGCATCTGCACCTTCCAAGACTAGTGTGTCTGGCTTTTATTCACCCCAAGCAGTAATTGCTTTCACTGTTTACCTGTCCTCTCAGGCAAGGAAAGAGTTCTTCATCTAGGAGTAAAAGCTCTGTGTGCCCACAACTCTGAGAACCGAATTTCTTCAAACATAGCTTTAGGAAAATTTTGACATGCATGGCACTGATCTTAGCAAGAAATAGTTCAGGTCTCTCTTTTTGGAAATACATTTTCTCCCTTCTTTTATTGTAAAAGTCAGTGCATAGAGATGCCATGTTGCAGGATATTTTAGTTCTAGGTTTATGGCAACATAACTGTGAAAGGCACAGGATCTACATATGCACGTCCAGCTATATCTATGACTAGAGAGTGGGCATTGTAACACCACCAGACCCTGGCTATAACATTTTCCCATATGAATTCAGGCAAAAGTGCATCAGTCTCTAGAAACATGGGAGCAGAACTGGAGGGATGTGGACACTCCACTGGTCAGTCAGGACTGGGTTAGAGATCTCCTATACCAACTAAAGACACACAAATCCATGGGCCCTGGTGGAGTGCATCCATGTGTGCTGAGAGAGCTGGCTGATACTGTTGCTGAACTCTCTCCATAATTTTTGAAAAGTCATGGAGAACAGGAGGGGTACCTGATGACTAGAAAAAAGCAAATGTCACTCCGGTCTTCAAAAAAGGCAAAAAAGACCCAAGTAACTACAGACCAGTAAGCCTCACCTCCACCCCTGGAAAGATGATGGAGCAGCTCCTCCTGGAGTTCATCTCTAACCACATGGAAGACAAGAAGGTTATCAGGAGTAGCCAACACGGATTTGCCAAGGGGAGATCCTGCCTGACTAATCTGATAGCCTTCTATGGAACCATGACCAAATGCGTAGATGAGAGAAGAGCAGTGGATGTCATATACCTTGACTTCAGTAAAGCTTTTGATACTATCTCCCATAACATCCTTGTAGAAAAGCTCAGGAAGTGTGGCATACACAGCTGGTCCATGAGGAGCATTGAAAACTGGCTTGACAACAGAGTTCAGAGGGTCGTCATCAGTGGCAGAGAGTGAACTTGGAGGCCTGTAGGCAGTGGTGTTCCCAAGGGATCAGTACTGGGTCCAGCTTTGTCCAATATCTTTACCAACAGCCTGGATGAGGGGATTTTGCTGCTATCCAACAAGATCTGGACAGGCTGGAGAGCTGGGTGCAGGAAAACCTCAGATGGAAGCATTTTTGTACCACCGGTTTTTCTGATTAGGAATAGTAACAAACCTTGTCCCTTTACTTCTGTCTGGGAAAAGAAAATACACCAAAAAAAACCCCAAACAAACAAAAAAACCCACCACCAAGCAAAGAAAAAAACAGACAGAAAAAAACCCAAACCAAAACACAAAACCACTACAGCTAAAAAAGCCCAAAAACCAAACAAAAAAACCCACCAAAAAACACCAAAACACAAACAAAACAAAAAAGAGTGGGTTTTATCATGTAAAGAACTTTATTTACTCAATATGAGGAAACAACAGTTCTATAATTTCTGCATTAATGCAGCAGAATCTCCCATCACACCCACTGTGCCTAGCTGACGTTTAGAGTCCACTGTTAAAAATTTCAAATTAAAAACACAAGCAGCACTTAACTGGAAGCAGTCGTTTAATGTATGGTGTGTTATAAAGACAAGATTTACCCTACGTAAGTATTAATTATTCCTTCAGCTATAAGAAAAAGCTTTTATTTTTTTCAGTTTCCAGATCTCAAGAGCTAGAAGAGGAGAATTAGGAGATAATAGCCAGAAACAATTCATTCTCTTCCCATTCACATTGTGGTAACATAGCTTTATAGACTGACAGGTTCTCCTCATTTGCAACCTAACTCTCCCTGCTTGTTGCAGAAGTGTGTGGATTAGACCCCCAGGAGATGCAAATCACAGTGACTTGATACTTTTATTTGAACTGCATGCTTTAAGAGTCAAAATATTCTTTTTTTTAAAATGGTCTCATTGCAAGCCAGTGAAATCCATATGTGTTTTGCTGTTGACCACACTGGAGACATAGTACTCCCACATTCAAGAAACTGCAAGTTACAGCTAAACCTTATCCAGTGCACAATTCACTGGATGTGAAATTACACTGAAAAATAACTTCCATATATTTGATATTATTCTGATTTTATGGCAAATTAATGACTCCATGAGAGAAATTAAAGTCTGTTTTTAGTATTACTCAGTGGTTGTTTTCACAGGTGGCAAATTTCCTCTTGGTGATGATGTGCTGAATCTATGCAGAATACTTCAAAAATTAAGACTATCCCAAAATAATTATTCACCTAAAATATTAGTTTTCTATGTTTCCTTTGAAATATTTTACTATCCTAACATTTTTATTGATTCAAAGGTAGTAAAAATTAAGCACACTTTTTTTTTTAATGAGTTTCAGTTTCTAATGTAGTTGTTGAAGGAAAGCTTTGTTAAAGAGCTTGCATTATTTATATGAAAGAATAAGGAAATAATAATTTATGCATACTTATGGTATCAGATGCATTTTAGACTGAGAAATCTCTTAATTCCTCCCTGAAACACAGGGACATTTCATTAGTGAGTTAAGTGTCCAAGATCAGTGTATCAGTAAGATACACTGAAAGTAATAAAACTAGGCAGAGAGAAAATTTCAGCAAAAATAGCAACGCATTGCACAAAACATATCTGCAAAGTTTATTGCCATTCACTCACCCCTGCCATTCCACTCACCCCATGACTGATTTCACGTGGTCATATGGTCACACAGTCCTACTCAATACAATTCCAGAAGATCCTAACAGCCAAAGTCCACCTCCCTCAAGCTGTCAGAGGCAATACAACATTAGGACTACTATCTTCAATGTTTCCAAAATCCAAGTATGAAACCTTTGTAACAGAAAATTAGATTATTGAGCCAGAGTGTTATCCTCAGATGACTTTAGAAACATTGCTGAGTTTCATTTCTCATTTGATCAACATGCACTTAGTTCCCCAACTGACCTGAATCTCAGTTCTGTTTGAAATTAATCTTGCTGCTGATGGTGAATGTAGCTAAATCTTTTCTGGATGGATACAAAAATGACGTAATAGATTAAAGCTGCTTCTTTCAGGGGATGTTATGATGCTGGCAAAGGGTGAAGACATCAAAATCACTTCTAATTTGACTGCTTAATTAAGGATTAATTCTCCCTCCTTCCACTCCTTCCCTGTGATTTGCAGTGCTGTAGGGTGGAAAGAGAATCCCAGACTTTTCCCTGCAAGTCCAAGAAACAGTATATGATGGCAATGTCTAAGGAGCTTCTCAACTCTTTGACATAAGAAGTGATACAGTTTGACACATTTTACTCCAGTTAGTTCTAAGAAGACAGCTGCACCTACCTGTATTTCATACTAACCTCTTAAAGAGAGAGTGTTTTGTCATACATGATTTCTAAAGCATTTTGTTAAACTCTTGCTTTACAGATTACAGTCTATTCATATCCTGTTAGCTTTCTTAGATCAAATTAAATGGATATTATGAAATGTAAAATGATATCTGCAGAGATACAAGTATAATTTATCTCTTCCTTGTGACAACACTGTTGAGATTTGTGTGCAAGGAAAGACTTAATGCTCCTCTCACACAAGTGTTACATCAATGAAATTCTTTCAGTTTCAATATTTTTTTCCTAATGTTCATTCACAGAGGTAACATGACAGTGAAGAATATTTTCTCTTTTCAGTGCACAAGAAACTGGTCCCTGGTATACTCTTTCAAAGATGGTGGCATTATAAAAGCCAAAATTTAAATGCCTGAAATTGCATCCCTTTTGAAGATCAAATGATCGTTCTTTCACTTTTTAATCCCTACAGTTGAAGCTGAGTCGGGGGAAAAATCTACAGGTAATATGAAAATCTGATAACATTTTCCTTCGTTTGAAAATTTTGACTCCTAAAACTAACCTGATTGCTATCCACAGCTATATTAATAGACCTCAGCATCTGTGCTACCCTCCGTTTCCTATTATAAAAGCTTTCCCACTTCAGCCAGCACAAGCTGGTGCTGATTTCTTAGGAAATAAGCAATTCTTCACATTTCATGCTCCTCGTGGTAACATTTGATCTGTGCAATGATATACAGCACTTGGTCTGGATTAGCCTGCTTCCAATCTTTTCCGAAGTTCAAAGTAAGGGAAGCGGACCTATAAGAGTTTTATTTACTTGTTTGTTTGTGTGCTTGTTAGCACTTAGTTAAGTAAATTTTATTAATAACTACTAACGTGAATAAACTCAGGATTTTATTTGCTTCTACAAGACTTCAGTAAATGCCAACATTCCTATTAACTTCCATGGTATACTATCACTTTGATTAAATGTAGGCATCAGAATTGTAAGCTTTTATTAAGACAATTTTGAAGAAATTCTTTAGTCTCATGTAGTCACTTCGTTTGTGCACAAGGTTTAGAGGCAAAGCTATATATAAGGGAAACAATAAACAATGTAATACTTTAAAAAATCAGATCAGAAGTAGTCCTACATGGTACTTACAGAGGTTAAATGATCAATTATGTGCCTACAAAAGCCCACTGGGCAATTTTCCAGTCAGATACATCTACAGACACCATTGCTGAAGCTCAGTGGTACTTAAAATTTACACCATGTTCACAAAATATATAATTACTCCAAGAAAACTTGCAGCTCAAGGAAACAAAAACAGACTGCCTGACCAGAATTGCCCATGGCTTTTTTCTGCAGAATCATGTATCATCCAGCCTTGCAGCTAATTTATATCATTTGCTAAATATAACCTTAATATATACAGTTGTTTAATTATTAGTGAATGGGGCTCCCTGGGAAACTGCCCTCAGGGACAAAGATGCTGAAAAGAGATGGCTGCTCTTTAAGGATAACTTTCTTAGACCACAAGAGCTCTCATTTCCCACATTTCAGAAATCAGGCACAAAGGGTAGGAGACCAGCATGGCTCACTAAGGCTCATGGTCAAACTAAAGTGTAGGATGGAAATGCACAGGCAGTGGAACCAGGGACGTGCATCCTCGGAAGAACATAGGAACAGAACCTGCATGTGTACGGATGGATTGGAAATGCACAACTGGAGAAAAATTTGGCAGGGGATGCAAAGAATATTAGGAAAGGCTTATACAGTTACATTGGCCAGAAAAGGAAAATTAAAGAAAATGTAATTTCCCTCACAAATTAAACAGGAGAACTGGTGACAACTGACATGTGGAAGGCTGAAATACCCAACAATGTATTTTCCTTCAGTTTTCAGTGGTAATCTCTCTTTCCATATCTCTCAAGCCCTTGAATCTCAAGGCAGGGACTAGGGGGATGAAGTCCCCCCCTTGCAGGAGAAGATCACATTCAAGACTACCTGAGGAACTTGAACATACACATAAGTCTATGATACATGATAAGATACATCCCAGAGTTCCAAGGGAATTGGCTGATGTAGTTCCCAAGCCACCCTCTGTCATATCAGAAAGGTCATGGCAGTCAGGTAAAGCCCCTGGAAAAATGAAAATATAAAATTTTTTTAAAGGGCAAAAGGAAAGACCTTCGGAACTACCAACTGGTCAGCCTCTTCTTTGTGCCTGGTAAGACCATGAAGCAAATCCTCCAGGAAGATATGTCGAAACATATGGAGTGTAGGAAGGTGATTAGTGTCAGCCAGTATTGCCAAGGCATTACCAAGGACAGATTATGCCTGGTTGATCTCTTGGCCTTCTACAATGGAGTAACTGCCTCAGTGAACAAGGGAAGAGCTACACATCATCTACCTAGACTTCTGTAAGGCCTTTGACATGGTCCTCCACAACATTCTTGTCCCAAAATTAGAGAGATATTGATGTTACAGATGGACTGTTAGACAGATGAAGAACTGACTGGAGGGCTACATCCAAAGAGTTAGTCAGTGGGCCCAGTGATCCTGTGGAAACCAGTATAGAGTGATTGTCTCTCAGGGGTACATACCAGGACCAATACTGTTAATACCTTCATAAATGACATGGTGGAATCAGGTGCACCCTCAGCAAGGTTGCAGATAACACCAAGCTGAAAGGTGTAGCTGATATGACAGAGGGAGGGATACCACCCAGAAGAGCCCAGACAAGCCTGAAAAGTGGACTCATATGAACCGCAAGAAATTCAACAAGGCCATGTGCCAGGTCCTGCACCTGAATGAGGCAAAAAACTGGTATCAGTTCAGGCTGTTGATGAAGGGATTGAGATGAATCCTGCAGAAAAAGGCTTGGGAATACTGGTGAATGAAACACTGGGCATTAGCTAGCAATGTGCACTTGCAGCCCAGAAAGCCAACCACATGCTGGACTGCATCAAAAGAAGCGTGGCCAGCATGCTGACAGAAGAGATTCTCCCCTCAGCTCTGATCTTGTGAAACTGCACTTGGAGGATTGCATCCAGCTCTGGGGTCCCCAGTACAAGAAATAGATAGGTCTCTTTTTGCAGGTCCAGAGGAAGGCCACTAAAATGGTCAGAGGGCTGCAAAAACACTCTTCTTTCCCATGAAGAAAAAGCTGAAAGATTTGAGATTGTTCAGAGGGACACATTACTGTTGTTCTTTCAATAATGGGGCTTATAAGAAAGATGGGAAGAGACATTTTACTAAGATGGATAACCAGTACTGGTATTAAACTGAAGAGCACAGATTTAGATTTTTTATTAAATGTGGTGAGACACTAGAGCAGGTTGCCCAGAGAAATGGTTTATGGTTCATTATTGGAAGGTTGTCGCTGTTGTGTTGGACAGAGCGACACATATGCACTTCCAGTTGTAAACAGAGTAGAGCCTTTATTGCTTTTGACAACACATATTTATATGTTTTCTATGCTATTGTGGATACTTCTAATTGGTTAACAAGTTGTTTTTAATATTCTTATTGGTTATTGCCATATCACTGTGGTTATTGCTATTTATGTCAAGCTACACAAAGGCAAAATTCAAACTTTTTATCTCACAGTTTCCCAGGCACTCTTTGTCCTTGCAAACTATCTATATCTCTTCTGCTCTGGGACTTTCCAAGTCTTTATGGATACACAGTAATCCATCCAAGGTTAATTTCTTCTTTCTCAGGCAAGAGATCCACAGTCTCACAGTAGTTTCCCACAATTCTCCTTTTTTGTAACTGTGCCAAAAATGCTGCATTGACTGCCTGCTGCAGGGCCCTTTGCAGCAGGTTAACCAGACAGGGCAACATTAAAAGCACCACAATCACTATTACCAAAATTAACAACCCCATCTTGATGATTGAGAAAGGCCGTCCTGTAGTTTCCCCGTCTCTTAAACAATCCTTCAAGCCATGCCTCATTGTCTACTCACAAATGCATCACTCCCTGTTCCAGTTCCTGAATTCATTTGTGTATAGACACTGAAAGATCCAACAAGTTCATAAAACATATCCCTTCAAAATCCTCACATCTATGTCCATGTGCTAACAACAAAAATAATCTGTCGCTGCTCTATTTTGCAAAGTAGCATGTCAGACAGAATCCACATCCAACAGGAGTTCCTTCAGAGCCAGGGAGGAGGTGTTATTCTGTTTTGCTAACCAATACCCCAATTATTCAAGCTCACTAAGGCATGTGCTGTTCCAATTCCAGCAAATACACTTGTCACAATGCGTTTCTCTGCTCTCCAAAATTCTACCCTATCATCACAATCCACCTCAAAGGCACGAATGTTACACTTTTGCCTTCTCCTAAAATGGTCAAAAATCACAGAAGCGTTTGGCGTCAGCATGGTTAAATGACCAAGACTATAAGGTCCTCTCCCAATTCATGAGGGCAGGGCCAGCCAGGCTCTATTCCCATAAATAAGGAAAACACCTGCAGGCAGACAACGAGGATGACAATGCCTCTTCACTTCTGTGAATTCAGTCCGATTACACCATGCAGCATAATTTCTGTATTTCCTCCCTGCTGGAGTAACGTCCTGAATATTTGTGGCTCTGTCCTATATAAAATTAAACATAACACAGTAGTCCATTTTTACTGATCCTAACCTACTAATCTCTTGAGGCTCTAATTCAGCTAAAGGAAGATACTGAGTCCAATTGTTCCAACCCTTGGCCTTATATTCTAATGTCAAGTTTGTCAAATCCTTCCCACCCAAAACAACTGTTTCACTTGGAACTTTCTTTTGCTGGTTATGACTTTGATTCCAACATGCATCACAACATCATGGCTGAACCATAGAAGTTGATGGCACCTGCGCAAGACTGGCATTGCTGCATGTGCAAGCTCCCATACTCCTTGCTAGTATCTTCTATGGGATGGAATTGTGTGTGGGCATTCTCAGACCTGAAACACAAGGTGCAACCACTGGAGAGGCAAGGGATGGCCAGCCCCAGCAAGGACGAGACCCTCCCAGACCCATTTCCAGAGCTTTCCCAGATGCCAGCAAGTCCACCAATGGTAAAGTTTCTCCCCTTCAGTACCATAACTAAGCCACAAGGAAAATTTCCTAACTTGGCTATAATGCTGTAATGTTTTCTCACCATTAGGCTTCTAAGCCCCCACCACTGGAAGGGAGAGGCCTAAATGAGCATTCATTCATCCTTCGGAACAACCAGTGAGGTTAGTACTGTTAAGGCCCTGAAGGCTCTTTTATTCTGCATGTTTGATTCAAAAGCAAACAAGGTTATTTCCTTTCTGTCATTTCTCTGCTTTCAGGGGAAGAGCCCGTGTTGTTCGTCGTGCCACTTCGCACCGAGATGTTGAGGTGGCCGATCAGAAGCGACTTAGAGTGTTAGTTTATTCACTGTTAGGTGTCTTGTTTTGTGCTGATATTCTTATTTTTGGTACTAGCCTTGTCTGTTATTTCAACAATTGTTGCAATTAAGCTGTTTTTACAGTTCCTGTTAACTGTTAATTACCGTTAATGGTTCACACAAGTTACAATAAAGTTTACCTTTTGCTATTAAATTCATTAAGGATCCCTTTTTGTTTGATCAAAATTCCCCAAAATTTCTACTACACCTAGCTTTA
Organism: Indicator indicator; assembly: GCF_027791375.1. Lineage (NCBI taxonomy): Eukaryota > Metazoa > Chordata > Aves > Piciformes > Indicatoridae > Indicator > Indicator indicator. Next base: position 53,270,274 of record NC_072053.1, on the reverse strand, counting down.
TTAACCCACTGCCACACACCAAGATCAGACCTTTTATTAATCAACTTATAGGTGAGTGTCCACTGACACTGGCCCCTCCCTACATCGACTCCTCCTTCTTGGGTGCAGTTTAAACAAAATTTCCCTACAGCAGAGAATTGAACAGACCATGTTTCACTGCCCTCCCAAGTGGTGTCATTAATCTCACTGTAATTACTCATGATTTGTCCTGATGTGAGGGGTGTAGAGGTCCAAGGCCAGCTGGATAGGCCCATAGGCCCTCCACAAATCCAACAACTGCATAAATTAAAGGCCTCGCTTACAGATTTTGCCAACAAAATACACTCATTATCCTCAAAGGGGTTATGTGGACAAAGGGAAGGAGGAGCTGGCTTCCCTCTTTCCATGCAAATGATTCCACAGAAGAGCACAACTGCCGAAAAGGCAGGCGTTGAAACTGACAGGCATGTCCTGTCCCATGGCATGACCCACACATTTTTCTGTGGCTGCTTTGGAATCTGCAGAGCTGCTACTGCAGTCAGCATCCAAAGGATGATGAAAGCACCAGTCGAACCCATCTTGCTGGAACCCAGCGTGGTCCAAAACCTGTTGAGACGCAAGCATATCCTCTACCCCAGGTTATTAATTCACAGGGATCAGACCACTGACTTGTTTGTAGATTCTGAACTTTTACTTTGACACCTGAAGGCACTGCACTGGTGGTGGTCAAAGAGTTGAAATGATGTATCACTGGGGCTTCCTGAAAGCCATCAGAGAGATGCAAAAAATTTAAAACATACATAGCTTTGTTTGCTTTATTACCTATAGCCTCTGGAGAATCCCCTGCTATTCCCCTTCTTTGGTTTTGCAAAAGCTGTTTCAATGTGCCATGCGCACATTCAGTGATAGCTTGTCCAGTGGAAGAATGGGAATTCCAGTAACATGAGTCACACTCCACAAGTGTAAAAACAAATTGACTTTACCAGATAGGTAGGCTGGGCCATTGTCTGTTTTTATCTGGTGTGGTGCTCCAGCAATAGAAAAGGCTCGCTGCCAACGGCGAATAACATCTTTGGCAGTTTCTCCTATATGAGCAGTAGCAATGATGACTGAAGAAAATGTATCGATAGTTACGTGAACAAACTTTAATCTGCCAGATTTAGCAATATGAGTGACATCTGTTTGCCAGATCTGGAGGGCCCACAACCCCCTAGGGGTGGGGCCCATAATAATGAGGGATATGCTGGCCCTGACAGTCAGGGCATGCAGCAACAATAGCACGGGCTTCAGTACTGGACAAATGAAATTGGTGCTTCAGGGCACGATAGGCTTGATGAAAAAATTGATGGGAAGGTATGGCTTGTTGTTTAATGTTTGGAGTAGTTCCCATTGCTATGCCTGATACAAGTGCATCTGCTTTTGCATTCCCTTCCACCAAAAACCCAGGAAGGGTCCTATGACTCTTAATATGTAAAACATGGCAAGGGAAATGTCACTTTTGGATTTCAGTCCACAACAACTTTGAAATCCCGGAAAGTCTTTCCTGAGTAACCATTTGACATTATTTTTTAACTGTAACATTCTGGTGAGTTAACATATAAATCCATATGAACATATTCCCTAATTACATGACATGAGGGCATTGAGACATTCAGTCCCAAATGAGAGCTTTCCTTGGGGGACACTTGAGCGATCAGCTTCAGATTAACACTTCTGATCTCAGTTAAACAGGCACTGTGACCAGTCTTAGTGGTTAGCTATTTTTCAGCACAGTTAACAGCCTTCATTTGGCTGTGGTGATCTGCTCGTGTGTTGACTTCTCCAGAGTCAGCTGAGATGTTTGCAGAGCTGAGTTTTCCAGCTTATCCTAACCCTAACTTTGTCGTTCATAGTCTTATGATCCTTATCTTAAAACTTTTGTGAACACAAAAACCAAAACAACACCCTATAATATCCCTAAAATAAATTCCAAAAATGATCAAAAATTCTTAAAAAATTAAAATACTGTGTAAAAATTAAATCATCAGAACAGTATTAAAGCATGCTCTGTACAGTCAAAACTTATTTACTATAAACTTTACTTATGCTTCATAGACCTCTTTTAAAATATTCCAACACACAAAAATAAAGGTTCAAACCAAAAGAAAACTTAACCTGCAAACTTATAAAACAACTTACACTTGTTTATTACTTAACATACCTTATCAATTACCAAACACTTACAATTATTATTATCTATAGCTTAACATTCTCACACATTATTTTCCATACTTTATTTATTTATTACAAATACATTCATCATATAAATACTTATTGATCATTATTGTTAGTGTAAAAATGCAATTATTATAAACATCAAAATAATAAATTTCCAAAATTTCATACAAGCAAAAATAATGCCAAAAATACTACCCACATCAGGTTACTTTTACAAAATGCTACAATATCCTTCTTTCCAAACTTAGCACTATTTTAAATCTTATATACATCTTCTCTAAAACTGCAAGCCTGCAAGCGAGGGAGAAAACAGAGAGTAAAGGAGGGAGGTGAAGGAGGGGGGAGAGTGTGGAGTAAAAAAAGCTCTTCTCCCATTATTTACAAGCTATTGTCTTCAGAAATGTGCAGATTTTCAAGCTTTGGAATGAAGGTTCTGACTGCATGAATACTGCCTTCAGCTCCAAAGTTTCTTTTTTCACTAGTTTCTTGGTGATGAAAAAACAGAGTGACATTTCTTTAAAGAATCAAGGGCTGGTAACTGCCACTTTTTATGGTTTTATATGTCCCATATTTACAGATCCAAAACATTTCTGTTACTTAGCATGCAAGGCATCTAGGGTAGTGGCTATTGCAGCCATCTCAGCTAATTTCTTCTAATTAGATTCAAATACTGAGAACTGAACAGGCTGAAAAATTATTTGTGCAACGTGATTAATATCAAAGGGACACAACAAATCAGTAACACGCAAAAGCTGCATCGTTTCACTTGGTTTCACACCATACTTTGCTACTGTGGATCACAAGTCCTGCACAAATTTCTAACCTAAAACTTGATGTTTGTCTTGTTGACCAGTCCCTGGAGCCGCTTTTTCCACAGGAAAAGCCATGGGCTCACTAGAGTCATCAGAAACACTCATAACGGAATGTGTCTGCCCTGGAGTGGTGATTGTATGTGGCACTCCCAGCTTTTCCACTAAATCCCAATCACCCTCTGCAGCAGCTTTCTCACGAACCTGCTGCCAAAATGTCGCTGGCAATTGAGGGATCACTGTTACTCCACAGGGGCACAAAATCAACGGACTAGATGCACCGGGAGGTCGACATTCCACTCCCCCCCCCAGTCTTTTGTAACTGCACATTGTGAGTCAAAACTCCCTTCTCATTTTCCTCCTCACTCTCAGACGGCAAAGGAGGAAGTTGCTGCTGTGTCTGCGGATCATTAGGCTTATTACAGTCCTCCTTTATCAAATGTTCCTTCAACTGATCATTTGGAGATAGATAGACCAATGGCAACTGAACAAAGCCTTGGGGACTTTTCCATTTCATATGAATTTTAAGCTGCTCATTAGGAGAGAGAGATTTCTGCTCACCAGCTCCCTTTTCCTCCTGTGCTGATGGAGCAGCTGGGCAGCAGGACACGATGCGGCAGGGGCTGCTGGCATGTCCTGCACTGCTTTAGTTATCTCCCCCACACCCAACTCATTTCCCTTTTCTTTTAGTTCCATTTTCAGTTCCTCCTTGGTTTTTCTTGCTCTCACTTGGTATCTTTTAGCATTTCATTAAGTATTCACCAAGTAGTAGCCATATCTACAACTTCTTTATCTCCTTTCGATATGGCATCCCATAAATGACTACCCAGTTTCTGCCATGCAGCAACACTAAAGGCAGCACTGCAGGAGGGCTCAAATCCTTGCTGCTCACCCCATAAAAGCAGCCTTCTTAAATCATAGTCATGAACTTTTACACCTCTATGTTTCAGTAATGTTTTCCAGGTTCCGAGGACTAAGTCCTCTTCTTTTGCTAAATTCTGTCCCATTATGTTCCTGGTGGCTCATCTTAATAGGTGTCAAAGTTCAGGCCCAGACCAAGCAGATTCCCCTCTGCTCTCAAGTTTCACCGGGCTCCACCACCGCCACAATCACCAACAGCCTCGCCAATCACGTCATGGGTCATCAGATGTCACTGTTGTGGCGGACAGAGTGACATGTACACACTTGTAGTCATAAACAGAGTAGAGCCTTTATTGCTTTGAACACCACATATTTATATGCTTTCTATGCTATTGTGGCTACTTCTAATTGGTTAACAAGTTGGTTTTAATATTCCTATTGGTTATTGCCATATCACTGTGGTTATTGCTATTTATGTCAAGCTACACAAAGGCAAAATTCAAACTTTTTATCTCACAGTTTCCCAGGTGTTCTTCATCCTTGCAAACTATCTATATCTCTTCTGCTGAGGGACTTTCAAAGTCTTTATGGATACAGTAATCCATCCAAAGTTAATTTCTTCTTTCTCAGGCAAGAGATCCACAGTCTCACAGTAGTTTCCCACAGAAGGTCTCAAGGTCAAATTGGGTAGGGTTTTGAGCAACCTGACTTGGTAAAAGATGTTGTAGTCGGACTAGATGATCTTCAAAGTCCCAGCTGAAAGCATTCTACAATTCTATGACACCTTGAACTTTGTTCTTTATAGCAGCATTGTATTCCTGTTAAGGAAAGTTACAAAATTAACATAATTAACTCCCTAGCACTGCCCAGCAATGGCCCAGGGAATGGGGTTGTGTTCTTATGCCTCCTCCTAGCTCTTAAAACAGGATTAGACATTCAGATGAAGTGGGTGAACTAACATAGCTGGTTGCTTTACTCCCTTTTCATGGCTCCAGGCACCTGCATTCTCACTTTTGCCCCCAAAATACCCAATGTTCTTTTGCAACTGTGTGGCAAACCAGATTAGGGAAGGAATCTCCTGGAAAAAAAAAATATTTTAACTGAGTTATTTTTTGGTCCATCACGTGGCCAAACACAGCACAGAGATGGTAGCAAATGGCCAGGGAAACAGATAGGCAAGATGTTAGAAAATTCCTGAAAAACTGATGCAGGCCTTTCAGTGGCAGTTTTACCTTTGACCATCTCATCCTGGAAATTCTGATGCTACTGCCTTGGGAAGAAAAACACTTGATTTAATATTCACATACACTAGTAAGGAAGTATGTAATTAGCATGCATTTCTTGTCTATTATACGTGAAAGCAGACAAAGAGAACCTATGTAAAGAAAGGGGCTGTTTAGAAAATCCACTGTGTTTCTTATGATCTCACGCTCAGCACAACTCACTTCATGGCTCTTCTCACTGTGTAATGTGCATCTTTTGGCCATGTTTAAACCGTAAGTGGTGTAATCTCTACTATTACCACACAATCTCATACACACCAAGTATTTACAGGGGCAATGTAGTTTCATGCAGACACAGCTGGCAACTGTCTGGTCATTTCTATTTGGACCTTCTATATCAGTTGTAAGCGTGAAGTAAAATAATACAACAGGTAAAGAGAAACATAATCTGAGGTGTTTTGGGGTTGATTTTTTTTAAAGTAATGTCTGTGTTTTTCTTTTTTGGAGGAGAAAAGTTTTCAGCTAGTCAGGATTCTCTCACAGACCAGTGAGCCATATGAATCCAGAAATTCAGTCAGTTTCTCAGTTTGATTAGAACAACATGATTCTGTGGTCTCTGAACTTGCATATGGTTTTGACTTGATGTTTTATGTTTTACTCTCCTGAGCCTCCATAAATAAGACTCTATAAGCCCATTTGCTTAATTTGAGGCATTTTAAAAGATTATTGAACAGAACATTATCTCCTCAAAGAGAACTGCTGCATAATACATTTATGGATTTAAAAATTGATATATGCTGAGATTGTATGGATTTACATGCTCGAGGAAAGAAAGGCCTAATGGATGTAGTGTATAGTAGGCATGTGAGATTGATAGTCTTGTTTATTGATGGCAATAATCTATTAATAATTGAAATACAGTTCTACCTTATTATTTATACATATTCTACAACATTATTCATATTTATTCTGTGATGGTGTATCAGTATCATCTGCACAGTTCTACTAATTATGTTTTTATAATGGTATATTTTGAGGGCTACACTGGATTTGCCTCCCACTTCGAAATCCATCTGCAACCTTAAATTCAGAAGTTTAATGTGGTGGTTTATTTTATCTTAAGAGGACAGAGGAATTTTAGGTATGAAAAACCTCCAATTAAAAAAATAATAATCAAAAGCAGGGGGGAGGAAAAAGGCAAATAAATGTGAAGTGAGGAATCAAAGGTTTTAAAATCGCACCAGACAACCCATGAAGGCAGGGAATAAGATTACAATATATACATTCTAGCTGCAAACGTATCTTTGGGACAAATTATACCGGGGAGGTTTAGGCTAGACATTAACCATTTCTTTACTGGGTGGGTTGTCAAAGACTGGAACAGGCCTCCCAGAGAAGTGGTTGAGTTGCCACATCCCTGGGTGTGTTTAAAAGCCATCTAGATACAGTGCTCAAGGACATGGTGTAGTAGTAGACCTGGCAGAGTTAGATAATGCTTGGACCTGATGATTTTGAAGGTCTTTTCTAACCATAGTGATTCTGTGATTCTGTTGGCACTGAGATAGATGCATTACTTTGCTCATCTTGCTCAGCTCAGACTGCATAGAACTAGTGTCACTTCTTGGTGTGATATCTGTCTCATGGATATGCTTAACTGGGATTTATATCTAGGATTTGGAGTGAATGTATTCACATCTAAATATTCATTCGGATGGAAAAGCGAGGCAAGGAAAGGTATATTAACCATCACATCCTGTTTGACCTGAGACTTTGCAAGACATCAGAGTTCTGTTGCTAAACTTGACCACAACTATTTTAGAATGAATGGTTAGGTGCCTAACTGCTATGAAAAGTTGCAAGAAAAAGCGGAGGAAATTTTAAGTTCTTTGACTAGACCCATCCAGTCAGATGCTGAGAGTGCATTTCTTGCACACAAATTCTGGCCAAAGTTTGTTAGTTGCATTCTCTCACAATGTAGCTGGAAAATATCCCCTCATTTTATGTACCAACCCAGAAAATAAAGCAGTCCCACAGGTGATACAGAATGAGTTTCTGGCCCTACTCTTACAAGGTTCAAGCCATGAAAATGCTCGGATCACCAGGTTAGAGTTCATCCAAAAACACAGAGAAGGAAGTTAGGAATATAGACTGGCATCCCTTTCTCCTACCAACTTAATCAATAAACTACCTCTTTCTGTCCCAAGAAATTCTGTACTCTTCAATCACAAAATGTCCACAGGAGTCAAGAACTCATTGTAAACAAACACGAAGTTGAGGATCTGTACAACCCAAACCTTCTATGTTAAAAAGTCCTTAACATCACTGAGGAAACTCACATTAAGATGGCTTCTACCAAGTCCTTCACCCTTTCATAAAGGGATAAGATTTCACCACATCCTTTCAGGTATTTTCTACTGACTTGTTCAGGATACAGACTTTCTGGAGCATTGCTCTGAAGTACGCACTGTTGTTACAGACTATAAAAGTCAGGCACAAAGGGCCTTCAGCTCTGAGGTTCATAATTCAGTCTTGTACTACACACTTAAATTCCAAGTGTTCATGCTTACAGATTTGAATTCTCAATGTCAGGTCACAACAGGTCTGCTGTTAAACATACTCCCACAGAAATTGCCAGAAGAGTCCTAAAAAGCCCATCCTTCAAGAACAATCTCGTGTGAACATTACTGTAACTACTTTACTACCTTGTTTCATAGTGATTCAGTTTTTAGCTCACTCAAAACTTGCCTTTAATGAGGTGCTAAATATTTCAATTAAACGCAAAAGCTGCAGAGAGACCTTTGCTCTTCACAGATGTGCTGCTTAAAAGACCTCCCTCCTCCAGTCCCCAGATGTTAGCTACAGCTTGCCTGTGGCAGTTTGCTACCTTTGTAGAATAGTGTGTGTGAACGAAGCCCACTGCCAGCAAACCATCTTGCAGTAAACAGCTCATATAATGGTTTAAATTAACGTGGTTTATTTTGTCTGATCTGGATTAGGGAGTGTTCCAGGATTACTTTAACCAACCACAACCGTGGGAGATGGAAATTTCAAATCAGCCAAGACAGACATCCAGAGGACTGAGCAATAATGTATTCGGTTAATGCTAGCGCACTCCAAAACCGGTATCTGTCTATAAAATACAAGGCAGTTCCACAGACAGCAATACTAGAGCTTTTTGTTACTGAATTACAAGATATTATTCATTTGATCTGAATTATCAAATGAACACATAGTTGTATTTTTATCAAATTAACCAAAGTAAGCAATCTGTGATCCAACAGAAAATTAGAGAATTATGACATATTATGTTTGATGTGAAATAAACCTGGCCTGGAAATCCACAGACAACATATATTAAAATCACCTTGGGTGAAGAAAATTAAATTTATTTTGCTTTGGTGATTTGTATCATATTAATGCAGCTTTTCTGATCCATATACAAGAATCCCAAATCAAATTTGTCATCTTATGGAACAACCACTTAAGAGAAGCTTATTCTGAGATGTTTTGGGTTTGAGGCTTGGTTTGTTGGTAGTTTGGGGTGTGGGTTTGTTTTGGGGTTTTGGGTGGTAAGGGGGTTGTTTGGTTGGTTTTGTTTTGGTTTGTTTGTTTTGTTTGGGGTTTTTTTTGTTTTGGTTTGGTTTTGGTTTTGGTTTTTTTGGGGTGCTGTTAATGGTTTTTGTTGTTGGTTTTGTTTGTTTGATTGGGTTTGCCTTTTACAGTTTATTACAAAAGGATCCATACTTCCTATGTTTTTGAAGAGGCCAGAGATCCACTTCTATAGGCAAAAGCAATTTATTTCACAGAACAAGCTGGGGAGAAGCAGACCCTGTTTGTCAATGAAGCTATGCAGATTAGAGTTCTAATTGTAGGAAAATCTGCCAAAGTCTTGTTTGTATGAAATAACTGCCTTACTTTCTAAGCAAAGCTATGATAATTAAACACATTTTGATCACTGGGACCACAACTGGAGTAAGAAGCATCTTACAACAGGCAAAAGGAGCACAATTCGACACAGCATTCATACCTTAATGCAGGTCTTGGTTTACTCTATATGGAAATCTTTCCACATTACTGTCCTTTTAATGTTATTTTGAAGCCAAGAGCAAATACTTCCACCATTGTTGTCTTTGTGAGGTTCATTATTGATCATATATGTAAGTAAGACAGTGGATTAAGCATCAATTCAAGAATCTTGAAGATGAAACTTTCTAAAGCTTTCATTATGAAAAATAACAGTGCTGCTTGGGGCAGATGACTGAAAAAAAAAATACTTAGAATTCCGTTAAGCATTGCTTCCCTTAGGTATTTTGCCTTAACAGTTATCATTAGACTAAAATACCCACACTGAACCAAAATCAAAGTGGTCAAGCCAGTCATTCCCGATGTATAATGGAAACCAAATTCAGATCAGAATTTCTAATTGATCACTGTAAAAATCAAAGATCTAGGACGAACATTTTTGGCACAGTTTAAAACCCTTGCCCAGTTTAAGATCAGAAATTTATCTCAACATTTGGACCAGGCTCTCAACCACACTGCAACTTCTTCAAAAACCCAAGATTAAACAAAAAATATAAAACTCAATTAACCAGGCAACTAAGCATGCCTTTAGACAAGGGAAGTCATTGTATGAAGAAAAGTCCTGTCTTGGTTGTATAAATGTGCTGAGGAATAGTGAGAGGGGTTGTTGCAAGAATGTGACTCTGTCCTAGTGATCCAAATTAGTTTTTAATTGGCAAGTGAAACATAATTTTCAGCTTCTTGGATGTTGGTTTATGGTCCTCTCTGAGCCAATTTGGAAGCTAAACTTCAGAAGCTAAATAAAACAAATTTTCTTTTTTTTTTTAATCACCATGTAAAATTACAGTGATGTGGATCACTTTCTGTTCATGAAAAAGAAAAACAAAGAACTATTTCAGCACTGCAAATATTCCAGCTTCCAGATGCTTGCGCGGTTTTGTTTATTTATTTTAAAAATGTATTTCTATTATTATTTTTAAATTTCCTAGAGGCACTAAAGAGTGTTAGAGCTAGAGTAAATTAATTTATCCAAATACACAAGAAAACACTCTCTCATCCCAGAAAGATGTTTGAAAACTCACAGCCAATTTCTAACGACCTTTAAATTAAATTACTGGGAGCTATTTACAGGGACTATCTTCCAAATCAAGTCATAATCACCTTTGCACTCAAGAAGGTAATAGGTCACTCCATCCAAGAACCCTTTTCTATTATAAAAATAGCAACAGGTATTTCTGCTGAAAATAGCGTTACAGACTCTGGAGCACCATCTGCTGGTACCCAAACAATGTTTTAGCTACTAGAGTTTTGGGTTGCTTTGCTTTGCTTTGCTTTGTTTTCACAGAATCACAACTCAACATCTTTCTTTAATTGATTTTTAATTTCTTGAATTGCTTTGCTTTGTTTTAGTTTTCTTAGTGAGCAGCTTTGTATATTCTCTGATTTGGAGTCTTGGGGAGGGAGCCAGGCTCAGGTAGGAGCTGGTGTTTTAATATAAAGTGAAACAGTTGACTAAAGCAAGAAAATGTGCTGCATTTCACAAAAAGTTTCGTAGAGTTTCTAGTCAGCCTCAGCATATGCACCATGCACCTATCTTTATTTTGCAGATGACCCTTGCAATGCACGTGTATCTCAGAATGCACAGGACAGCTCAGAAGCTGTAATAACTGACCTTTAAAGGCAGCCCAGGGCAACAGGGCCTTGGCTACATAGACTCACTTGGGAGGACAGCAAGAAAAGATTAAATGAGACATGAGAGAATAAATGTGGAATGGGATCTTAATAATCTATGTAGGTTTGCATCACAATGACCATTGTCATTATAACTCCAGCATGGAGCAATAATCCACTTTTCAAAAGTGGCTCCTAGGGAGAAAACAAGGGCCACTGTTACAATGTTGTCCTTCTGAGGTCACCAAAAATTGACTGCCTATTTAAAACAATAGTCTAGAAGTTTCTATTAGAAATGGTATTTTTAAAAACATTTTAAAATGCAGCCTGTGAAAACTGAAATACTGAATTATCCTTAGTCTAACAAAACAGGCAGGCTTCTGCTCTCTCTAGGCTACTCCAGCTAGATCAAGGAACAACTTAAGGCATTGAGGCCACCATGAGCTTCAGTTTTTAGATGGTATCATTATCCTTCTAGCTAGTGAGGGCTGGAGAGAGACTCAGCTATAAGTTTCAGAGCAGCTAACCCTCTCCATGGGAGAGATATAGCTAAGTCAAGAAGCACAGAGTGTGGATTCCTGAAGGAAATAATAGTAAAAAAACTCCACAACCATACCCTAAATAACTGTAATCACTACTAAACAAAGATCCTAAAATTCTTCATCCCACTGGAAATGCTGGTATATCTGTTTCCCTTTTCCAGGCACAGATAACATTTTTAGAAATTTCTATGCAAGGGAATTTCAGTTTCCAAAGTATTCTGGCACTGAGCAAGATTACTCAGTGAATTGATGTCTTTCTAAATCCTGCCATTGCTAATGATTTCATTGGGAAAGTAAAAGAGGCTAAAGCTCCCCTCCCTCCCCAAATACTCACAAACAAGCACATTCTAATATCTCCTGGAGCCGTGTTGCTTTCAGCAAATGCTTTCAATGGGCCCCACAACTTATGAATTTTGATTAGTTCAGCCCCAACTCCCAGAAGTATTGCTTTACTGAGCATAATTTATTAATTTATTACAGAACATTTCAAGGGGACAGAGGAATTTAGCTGGATAAAAACATCAATTACGACAAGGAGAGTGAACCTACCATGTAGAGAGAGGGTAAATTTTCTGTTCTTTTCAAATGAAAACAGGTGGAAATTTACTCAATCGGATGTGAAAACTTCCCAAATTCATCTCTAAATTAATTACTCGATAGATAATATCCACAGTTGGTAAAAACAGGCAATATTAAATCTCTATTGCTTTACACTGCCTGAGGACTTCTCTCATCATTTGAGGGCAACTGAGTTGTTTTCTCATGTGACTTTCTTTTACTTCCTGACATTGTTTCTTAGAACAAAAGTCCAGTTGAAATTATCCTGAGAAAAGCCACACTATAATGTGATTTTACTGCATACTCAAAGCTGAGAAAAACATCTCATGAGACCAACAGCTGCTCTTTTCTGAAACAAGTAGGAAAAAGAGAAATAAAATTGGGTTGGGTACCCTAAAATACTTTTCTTGATCTAATCCACTGCAAAAGCTGATTGCAAAAGCTGATTGCCATTTCAGTTTCACCAGAGCATTAGAATACAGTTTCTACTAAAAACAACCAACCAAAAAAAAAAATAAATAAACCGGAAGGCATTTCCAGAAATATTATTTCATAGTAGAGTAAGACTGGAAATATTCCACAGCCCGCAATTTTCAGAACATAGGAGGTGAATTTAGACATCAGTATTCATATGCCAGAGTACTTTATGTGTTCTTCTTGGCTGCAATACTTGTATTGAGCTAGAGTACACTTGCCAATCTCCCCAAAACTGCTTCTTGCCACCTTTATACCTTTGATATTTGTGTGCAGTATTAGCAGGGGATTGCCTCAGTCAGCTGTACAGGATAGGCAGCCTCAGGTAACTGTTTCCAAAGGTTTAACCTGTGTCAGGATAGAAGTAAGTGGTGCAGGAGTCTGCCCCTCATTGCACTTGGGGACTGCTCCCATCTACTCACCTGTTTAGAGATATTTTGCAGCACCAGCAAGTTGCCAAGCACTTCAGCCCCTGGTGAAGCATTGTAGCCTCTTGAAGGCAATAATTATTGGAGGATAATGCTATTACAAGTATCCTACCTTCTCTTCTAACCAAAATAACACTGATCAATGTTATCAGATGCACTGTGTTGGATTTCAAATAACTGTTCACTTGACTTTTGTCCTGAGATTGAGCAAATAGGGTCTGTGAGAGCTCCTGAGGGAGAAAGCCTACAATAAAAGGGAAAATTAAATATTAAAAGCAAAACTGTGTCTAACAGCTGTGGTAATAGGACCGAAAAGAGTAGGTCATATTTACTGTCCTTCCAGTTCTGTTCCTCTGTGCTTCTCTTTTTCCCCTCCTTCCCCAACCCCTGCTCTCCAGGCAGCAAAAGTTGCCTATAGCTCTCTAGAAGCTGCACTGGAAATCAGAGCAAATGGAGTTACTGGTTCTAGAACCCAATGCAAATACTGCCATCAAGTGCTGAACAGACCTGTTCACAGTGCAAGACTCCATCTACAGATGTGCAAATGTAGATGATGTTATACTGCATACATCAGTCATGGGTGGTTGTATACAAGTCTGTCTGGCACACTGTCAAACATGTAATGGATCTGTACATACAAGTAAACACAACCATCCTCCTGGAGGCAGAAAAGTGTAACCAGGATGGGAAATTGTTCTCCCCGTGGTCTGGATTCTGTGACTGCAAGGTCTATTCCACTTCCTCGCATGCCCCAAAATTACATTTCAACCCTCTCCTTTCATTCAGCACTTAGGTGTGCTAGCAAGGGCTTCAGAAGAAAACACATTTAAACATGTGAGATTGTTGAAGGCACCCTCATGGGGACCTCCAAAGGTCATCTAGTCAGTCCAACTACCCTGCTGTGAGCCAGGACATCCTCATGGGCTGGCATTGATGCGAAGGTCTCAGTCAATGTACTAACCACAGAACATGGCCCTAGGATGCCTGGGAGGAGCCCTCAGCCTGCTGGTGGCGTCCAGGCCACAGCTCACCCAAAGGTATGGACTAGCTCCTGGGCCCTGTAGCTTCTTTCTGATGTGCTAACCACACAAGGTGAGACTGTTGCCTGTCTGGCCCTTTGGCTCAGTAGCACAAAATGCCTTTTCTCTTTTCAACTTTTGAGCTTACAGGTCAATTTCAACTAACTCCAGTTGAACACACCTGCATTTTGAAGACTGATGATTTTTCAGTGCAAAAGACAAATCCTACCTGAGGTTTTTCTCATTATTCTTGTGAGTCAGCTGATCCATAATGAGGATTGGGATCAGATGTCTTCTCGTTGTCAGTATTAAGCTTGCATTTTTCATTCCATGTTACTTGAAGCAGCCCAAATACAAAGGGTGCTTTGCAGCCACCAAAAAAATATGTGTCCTCTGGCCATGTTAACTGTGACACTGATAAATTAATGTATCATCAATGTAAACCAAAGTTTTGATGGAACCCAGTGGAAACAACAATCATCAGTAAGAAAAGCAAGAGTAGGAAAGATTTCTGGCTAAACAGTCTCTAGAGACACTTGAAGGGACAGAAATTTTGCAACTTTTTGAAGTCTAGGAAGCACTAGGGCAGGATTTAGGAAGTTGAGAGGCAGAGAAAGAAATTAAACAAAGATGAAATGAAAATAATATGAAAATCAAATAATCTGTGAAGAAATTATACCAAATAAAACTGGAGATTGAAAGAGAAGCACACCTGTGTGGGATACTTGAGGTAAAAAAAAGAGAGATAAGATAGAATGAATAGCTTCAATATTAGCTAAGGCTTAAAGGTGAAGACTAAAAACCTGAATATGATGTAGGGTGATAATCAATGTAGTGTTTGTAAATGTGATCCAAGAAACTGAATAAGATGATTATATAGAAAAGTGGGTTAGATTATTCTATGTGTCTAAATAAAATAAAATAAAATAATACCAGTAGTAGCAGTAGTAGTAGTAGTAGTAGTAGTAGTAGTAATCATAATGGATCATTTTACTGACAAAGAGGAGACTACACATATAAAAAAGCTAAAATATGATATAATAAATGTGCTGGAAGGAGGAATAGAACAGTTAACCCAAGCAGGAGATACCACAGCAAAACAGAAGGGGAATTTCCATGCCGCCAGAGAAGGAGGTGAGCAGGAGGTTGACTGCTGCTGTGCCTCTGCAGAGGATCAAGGACCAGGGATGATCACTCACAAGGAATGGGGAAAGCCATCACTGTTTCAAGTCAAACTTTGACTCTTGGGAAGAAAATGTTATTGAAATGCATCTGTCTATATTCATGGACCAAATATTTTGTTCAGGGAGTGAGGGCATTACGTATGAATAATCACATACTTCTTCTATGTATGCTTATATTCATAGAATCATTAAATGGTTTAGGTTAGAAGGGACCTCCAAAGGTCATCTAGTCCAACCCTGTGCTGTGAGCAGGGACATCCTCCACTAGATTAGTCTGCTCAAAGCCTTGTCAAGCCTCACCTTGAGTATCTCCAGAAATGATGTCTGAGCTACCTACCTGGGCAACCTATTCCAGTGTTCCACCACCCTCATGGTAAAGAACTTGTTCCTAATATCCAGTCTAAATCTACTCTTCTCTGATTTAAAACCATTGCCTCTTGTTCTATCACTACAGGCAAACTTCATAGACAGCTCAAAAAACCAATGCTTACTACAGCATCACTTTTGAATAAACTGAGGCTTCCTGATCTCTGGCACATGGCCTGTCTAGAGAACACCATGCCTATAATGAATTTTTGCTACAAACAAATGTTACTCCTCTGCTTAGAATAAGGTAATTTATTGGAGCTTATTCCCCACCCTGAGAAAGAAAGATTTCAGGGAATGCACCTGGGAGGGGAGGGGGAGGGGGAGGGGAAGGGGGAGGAGAAGGGGGAGGGGGAGAAGGAGGAGGAGAGGGAGGGGGAGGGGGAGGGGGAGGGGGAGGGGGAGGGGGAGGGGGAGAGGGAAGGGAAGAGGGAGAGGGAGAGGGAGGGGGAGGGGGAGGGGGAGGGGGAAGGGGAGAGGGAGGGGGAGGGGGAGGGGGAGAGGGAGAGGGAGGGGGCGAGGGACGGGGAGGGGGCGTGGGAGTGGGAGGGGGAGCGGGCGAGGGAGGGGGAGAGGGAGGGGGAGAGGGAGAGGGAGAGGTGACAGCCTTCATGCTTGTGGGAACCCAGGGAGTGGGGCGGGAGAGAGAGGGGGCATGGTCAGACAGCTGGGAGTGCCTGACCATTGGTACAAGCAGGCTAACAAGCACAGGGAGAGCAAATAGTGACTTGGTGTGACCCAGGGGCTCCTTTTGAATTAGCTCAGTTGGAACCCAGTGAGTGGGGTGTGAGGTATCCCAGGGGCTCCTTTTGAGTCAGCTCAGTAGTTGTCACAAGCAGGGTGTGTGGGCAGGACACAAGGTGCTTCAGTTTTACTGAAGGCATGATGGTGGCTACTCGGAGGAGGATGACTGTGCTCTCGGCACCCACCAAAATGGATATTGGCATCCAGGTCACAGGTTGTGAGGAATGCCACAGCCTTTCACAGCCAACAGAGGACAACACTGACTATGTGTGTGTGTGGTGTGAGCAGGTTTTTGACCTGCTCAGCTAAATAGCACAGCTCCAGGATGAAGTGATGGAGCTCAGGGAAGAGGTGAGTAGGTTAAGAAGCATCAGGGAGACTGTAAGGGAAATTGGTAACTTTCACAAACTGACCTTTAAGAATACAGAACAGGAGTTAACTCTTGTTAACTGGAGCATAGGATTTGATATCCTCTGATCAGCAAGCACCCCCAGCCTTCCTGTAGTAACTCACATGTGCAGGGTCAATGGGAACAGATCGCTACCCAACAAAACAATACAAATGGAGCAAATGTGCTCCTTTAAGAAGCACAGCACCCACAGTGTCCTTGCAGAATAGGCATAAGGCTCTGCAGGAGGAATTGGTTGTGAGCAAGGACGGGGATTCAATAAGGCCAAAAGTGTCACAACAGCCAGAAGTGCCACCAAGGCCAACCCGCCTCAGGCCAGCCATAAAAACTGACCCTGAAAAGAAAAATGGAAGGGTCATTGTTGTAGGTGACTCCCTGCTGAGGGGAGAGCAGGGCCTGATATGCAGACTGAACCCACTACATAGAGAGGTCTGCTATCTCCCTGGTGCCTGGGTAAAGGATGTCATAAGTAAACTTCCCAACCTTGTGAATCCTTCAGACTATTATCCACTGCTGGTGTTTCAGGTAGGCAGTGATGATGCCAAAGTGAGAGGATCACAATCAATTAAAAGAGACTTCAGGACCTTGGGGCAACTGCTGAAGGGACCAGGAGCTCAAGCTGTGTTCTCCTCCATCCCTCTGACATCAGTGATGGACGAGGGAACATTTAGGAAGAGCCAACAGATCAATTCATGGCTCTGGGACTGGTGTCATCAACAGGGGTTTGGATTTTATGATCATAGCTCAGTTTACAGGGCACCAGAGCTGCAAGCAACCAATGGGATGCACCTGTCCCAGAGGGGGAAAAGAATTCTAGGGCAGAAGTTGGCAGAGCTCATTGATAGGGCTTTAAACTAGATGTGAAGGGGGAAGGGGTTGTTAATCTCATGCTTGCCTGTGACGAACATTGGGGCAGGTCACCAGAGGCAGAGGGATGGAGTCCTAGCAAGGGCTCTCAACTTGTTGCCCTGAGGCAAGTCAAGGATGAAGCACTGGGACACCCCAAGGGAATCAAGGGGGATTCACCTAAGAGGGTGACACGGCCAGCCCAGCTGAAGTGCCTCTAGGCTAATGCATGCAGCTTGGGCAATAAACAGGGGAAATGAAGGGCCTCTGTGCTGCTGGAATGCCATGACATAGTGGCTATTACTGAAACTTGGTGGGATGATTCCCATGACTGGAATGTAGGGATGGATGGGTACAAGCTCTTTAGGAAGGACAGGCAGGGTAGGAGGGGAGGAGGTGTTGCTCTTTATTATCAGTGAGCAGCTGGAATCAGTGGAGCTCCACCTGGGGAAGGATGATGAGCTGGTTGAGAGCATATGGGTGAAGATTAAAGGGAAGACAGGGGAAGGAGATGTTACTGTAGGGGTCTGCTACAGGCCACCTCACTAGCAGAACCAAGCAGATGAGACCCTCCACAGGCAAATAGAAGTGGCTTCATGTACACAAGCCCTGATCCTCATGGGGGATTTCAACCACCCTGACATGTGCTGGAGGGACAACACAGCTAGGTACCAGCATTCCAGGATGGTCCTGGAATGCATAGATGACAACTTCCTCCTCCACGTAGTAGAGGAACCAATGAGAAAAGGTGCTATGCTGAAACTTGTTCTCACCAATAGGGAAGGGCTGGTGACCAGTGTGAAGCTCAGGGAAAACCTTGGCTGCAGTGACTGTGAAGCAATAGAATTTAAGATCCTCAGGGCAACTAGGAGGATGTATCCCAAGCTTACAACCCTGGACTAAATATATCAGTCAAGCAAACAATTCAAACAAACAAAAAAAAAACCCAAAACCAAAAACCCAAGACAAAGACAATTACTCAAATACGTCTTGTAGTAGTATAGTTCTTTAGTCTAATTAAGTCCAAGCTCTTTCTTTGTCTTGAAACACTTGCACAGTTCACGTGAGATAAGGTTTGTTATGTGTACTAGATGCAAAGTGCTTCCTAGTACTAGTACCCCAGATGAAAGGTACTGGAGGTGGTATGCACCCTAATATTCTTCCTCCTACCATGGTTCTTGTGTTAGTAAGGAAACTCTGAGGTTGGAGGAATGGAAGCTGGAGGTCCTGGTTAGAGTAGTAAACCAGGGAGCAATCTTTAGCTCTGTTATTTTGAAACATAACCATACTGAATTGACAGTAAGCAAAAACAGACGAACCAGTGAATGGGTAAAAAGAAAGGTAGGGCCTCTTGTTGGCACTTTACAGAGATGCCTTCACAGATGATCTTACAGAGACATCAAGGTTAAATCTCTCATGGTTATGCTGGTTTTCAAATCCAGGTACTTTGGATTGCAGGTAAGTTTACTGTTATGTGTTTAAAAGTTTAAATTCACTGTGCTGGTGCTAGCCCAGAGTCAACAGAGTTCTTGAAGTAGAATAAGCTATTTTTTACAGCATATGTTGCCTGCATAATGAGCATGTCTAAAGGGAACCACACTAAGCACTGCATATTCAGTTTCTAAATTACCAATAATACCAATGTAAAGGAGTATATATATATATACACACATATATATATATAATATTATCATTACATTATTTAATATTACATTACATTATATATATATTATATATATAATATATGTGTTTATATATTATTTACATGTAATTATAATTATAATATAAAAATATAGGAGTATAAGCACAAAGTTCTTCATGATACCATTTTCATTCTCCAGTAAGAATTCCCACTGGCTTGTTTAAGCTCCTCCATATCAATGTTGTCTTGCAGTTCCAAGCTCCAGAAACACTGTTAAGTTTGTCAGGAAAGCAATAATCACTGAAAAATAACTGTTGGTTTATATGTATAGCTTTTTCTTGTAGACAGACATTTAAATACTTTTAGAACCTTAGGTCAATTTCTTCAGATTTCTCATTCATGGCTGCCCTCTTTTCAGTACTTTTGAAATTTTATTGTAAGAATTACACTTATTCTGTTCATACAACTACCATACTTTATCTTATACTGAACTGGCAGTTCAGAGCAAGACTGTTTTATATACATGTGTAAAAAACACTTCAGGAAGTAGGTAAGTATCTTTGCTTGGGTCATGACAGGAACAATCATATAATACAGTAAACAAGTAAAAATAATAAACATTATTCTATAGCAGAAAATTTTGTTTCTGGAGCTGTACAGTCACAGATGAAGTGTTAGTTAAAGAAAAAAATTTTCATTTTACAATTTTTTGCATAAAGAGGGTAGTACTTATGTGGGGAACTGAATCTCTCAAAACAGGGCAGTCAGTGAGGCTCAGCAGGGCTCTGGGCAGCTTGATCTAGTTGAGGATGTCCCTGCTTACTGTAGAGGATGTTGGACTACATGACATTTGAAGGCACCTTCCAACCCAGACCATTCTATGATTCTACGCAGATGATGCAGGATTTCCCTTCTGCAAGTGTTGCAATGTCATCTTCTCCGGATCAGAGGAAACTCCCAGAAATTAATTCTTAGAGCTCTATCACCCTACTAGTATTACAACTGCCTTGCTCAATCCCATTAGCAGGACAAATACTGCCGCAAATGCATAATCCATTGCCTTGGGCTACTTTTAAGTACTTTTAAGTACCTGTAAGACATATTCTAACTATCTTAGCTGTAAAAAAAGACTATCATACTTTACCATCCCTGCATACGCACATATATACGCACATTTTGGTCATCTCTTTTCTCTGCTGCGCGAACTGCCCAGGGGAGCTCCCAGGATTAGTCAGTTTCTCTGCACAGGGTGTTAATCGACCCTTCTCGAGGTGCTCATAGCTATTCACTAGCCTAAGACCTGCAGGGAATGCCGGGTTAAACCTGGGCGCCTCAGGGAATCCAGCACATGGAGAGATCCAGGACCAATTAGGCAGCTACTCTGAGACAAAACAAGCTAAGAATTCAGTGAAGTAATTTGACACAAATGAGTTCGCTCTCATCTGCGCAGACAGGGACTGGGAGATTCTCTCAACTAAACATTTCTGGTATGAACTCTGCCACAGCTTTTGTATATAAAGCCCTTGCATAAATCAGCCACATCACAGCTATCACTACAGAAAGAACTTGAATTTCCTCCTTATATCAGAATTATAAATCAATTTTTATCTATTTTGCCATAACTGCCTTCACAGAAAGTGCAACATGCATGCATTAATTCACCTTTCCAGTTCAGAAGTCTAGTTTTCACCATCAGCAGTAACTGGCTATCTTGTTGACTCGCTGAAGCATTTCATCCCACTGAACAGAAACACAAAGATATAATAATGTAAATGTAAAAAACCAAAACAAAACAAACAAACAAACAAAAAAAAAACCCACACACCAAACACGTGCCTAAAACTGAACCACATCCTACATGAAGTGTCCTGCAATAATTGTCTTTACACCCTGTACAAGCTTTATCAACATGTATAAGCAATGACCAAAGGTAGTATTGGAAATGTTTCCAGCACACAAAAGGTATAATTTAACTTGTAGAATTAAAAATAAACAAACAAAACAGAACAAGCAAAAACCCCAAACTCATTGTCCAAGGTAAATATGACACGTTAACATTTCAGCTCATCTTTGCATCTGGCTTTTATAGATTGGTGCCAATTTTATGTCTATACAGAAACAGTTAGGAGAAACATTCCAAGTGACAGAGAGATACAGACTGATAATTAAGTAGTTTCCCTATTAATATTCTTTGAAATAATCCTTCCTATTACGTTTAAGTGTATGTCTTCTTTGCTTTGAGTTTTGTTAGTTTCATTCTTTATTCACGTGAATATGCTATGGAAGCATCTGTGTAGTGTTACTTTTATCTGCTTAGCCTGTCTTGTATGATTAAGTTATAATATATTTTTTCCTCTGTTTCTCAGAAAGTCAGCTCTCTTTGCGGTGGTGTCTTTGAAGTCTGCTGACATTCTTGCCAATAGCTGAGAATCAACAGCTGTCAGATTCCTGCTGTTTAGTCTTGCAACGGGTAATTGTCACAAAGTAAAACACAATAGCCCTCGAAGGCCCTTGAATTTCCTCCAAGAAAACTCTCCTTAATCCATTGCATTTGTTAAACAAGAAGTTCTTTTACATTACTGTTTCCCTCCTGCCAAGGGGCAAATTTAGGACAACTGGGAATCATGGAAAAAAGTTTCATTTCTACTGCCACAGAAAAGCAAGGAAATTAATAATTTTCTCAGTAGTTAGTCTGCTCAGATATTCACACAGATTTTGAAAGTATTTCGGAGAGAAAACTGGGAGCCAGAGCACTCGGAGCTGAGGATTCATGGGGCAAAAGGCTGTGACAAGTGTGGACCAAAGACTGAACTCATAGCAGAACCTAGGAGAGAAGGCAGTAACACCTGGCCACTTACCCACCTCATAACTGTGGGAGCAGTATATTTTCATAAAGGCAAAAAGTTAAAATTACTCTGAAAATGCTAATGGTTTCCCCCCATGATTTATCTGTATAACAAAGAAGCTCTCCAGCATATATTATGAAAGAATTCAAAGTATTCCCAACAGGTTAGGCTTCAGGTCTCTGATGTTAGATGCTCTGGATTGACCAGTCTGCAGACACACCACCATCATTAGTTTACTCTGTTTTCCAAAAGGTTTAAAAATTTATTTTTTATCTTAGCAAAAGAATTGAGATAAAGGAATAGAACACTTCAATTAAGATCAGTGCTTTGTGAGATATAAAAAACATACATACAAAAATATCTGCAAAAATACATAATGTTTCTTTAATGGTGTTTACTGTCTCTGTATAGATGTAATTTTTTTTTTTTTTTTAATGGAGGCTTAGGGGTCACATTTCAGCTGGACACATTTCCCAAGGATAGATTTTCCAAGGAAAACATGCTGAGGCATGATTCCACACAAGTAAAATTGTTTCTTTCCCAGAAGACAGTAATTTCTTCCCTTTATTCTTTGTTCTTTATTCTCATGATACTGTGGCATTTTAGAGTTTATCTTTTACATTGGTAACTGTAAGGAAATATTAATCCGATCTAGAAGTTCCTGTTCACAACATAGACAGAAGAGTCTTGTAAAACTTTATTCGAATAAAAGGAGAGTCCACAGGACAATTCCTTGTGGGGTCTCACAAATTGCTGGAAGATGCAGCTTCCCTTTTATACTAAATTCCCGGATGCAAATTTCCCTCTCCCTTTCCCCATTGGCTAAGGTACTCAGGATTTACAGTCTCCCCGAAATGCGTACTACGTGTTCCCCTTCACACATAACCCCCCCGTTATCATACATCGTATGTTCATTTAAATTAGGTTATTCACTTCTCTGGGTGGAGAAGTTAATATTCAGTAGGCTGTTAAGCCTGCACTCTGACCTAAAAGTTCAGAGGCTCAGGCTGTGTTCAGTGTCTGCTATTTTCAGACAAACCCCTACTGATTTGCAGCAAAATTCAACCTAAGGTCCTTAGCAGGGCTCTCGTGATTTATATACACATAGATAAGGTGAACTGTCTGGTTCCTCCCTTTCTATTCCTACTCCCTCTTAGTCAATTCTTCCTTTGTAAAGGCACTACCTCCTTTTAATCCTATCAGTAACCTAAGGAAAATTATTGTAAAACAGGCCATAGTACAAACACCTGCATCTTGGAGATCATAAATATTAACAAAGAATGTCTTTTTGATTTAAGTTTTTTCAAATATGGAAAGGACCTTATGAGGAGAGGCTGAGGAACCTGAGGCTTTTTAATCTGGAAAACAGAAGACTGAGAGGGGATTCAATAAACACTTATAAATATCAGAGGGCTGGGTGTCAGGAGGGAGGGGACAGGCTCTTCTCACTTGCTACCTGTGATAGGACAAGGAGCAATGGATGTAAGCAGCAGCACAGGAGGTTCCACCTCAACACAAGGGCGAACTTCCTTACTGTAAGAATCACAGACCACTGGAATAGGCTTCCCAGAGAGGTTGTGGAGTCTCCTTCTCTGGAGACTTTCAAGGCCCATCTGGATGCGTTCCTCTGTAACCTGAGCTAGATTGTATGGTCCTGCTTTGGCAGTGGGGTTGGACTCAATGATTTCTTTGGGTCCCTTCCAACCCCTGACATCCTGTGATCCTTTGACCTTTTTCACTCAGACATGTCAGTAGAGGGATAAGCAGGACTGGTTAAATAAATATTTGGATGTGTTGCAAAAAGTAAAACCACTGATCTTCTACTTGCTAACAATTTATGAAGGATAATGTTTTTCTTTCACTCACTTTTCCTTTGAGGAAAAAAATTCTCCTTTGAGGAGAAAATTTAAGCAGTAATATGAAATAATCTGTCCATCTGCAGTTTCACTATGACTCTTCCAACAACCCTTTTTTATTGTTGTTGGTTGTTTGGTTTGGTTTTGGTCACTTGGTTTGGTTTCTTCATTTTATTTTTGGTTTATAGCTTTAATCATGGAGATATCAACAGTTTCAGCAAAAATTCATGTAGAAAAACATGGTTGCTCCTTGCAGAATAACAGCATCTCTGGAAAATCTACATGGTGTTTTGTTAATTTGGGGTTGAAGCTGCTTTGCCCACCTTATGGCCTGGCCCTTTTTGTGTCTGAAGTCACAGTTACCCAGGGTACATAAGAGAGCTTGTTCAAGGTTTTAGTATCTCAAAGCTTTCGAAATTTTTACAAAATTGTTCTAGAAACCACGGCTCAGTAAAATTAGCATAACTGTAAATACTGAATATGATCAATTTTAGGGAAAAAATGTATTTTTGAACAACTGTACAAATCTGAAATAAGAAATAGCTTCTCACAGTGCAGCTATGAAAGAAGCAGAATAACCTTACTCTTTTTGAATACTTCACCTTTCTTTATACTGCTGATCTTCTCTATGTATCTAGCAAATTATTAAGAATCATACAGCTATTTGCCTGCTCTGTCTGTAGTAAGCAGTGCTGTTGATTAGTATTTTATGGTAACCAAAAGTATCTCTCTGACTGCATGACAGTTTCAGAGCAGACTGAACATTGCTTTGTTATTACCTGAAGCACAAAAATGTTCTGAATGCTATCCCTGTGACTAGGTTTTCGTGGCAAAGTTACTCAGCACTGGTGTGGGAAGGTTTTCTTTTGTTAGTGAGAAGTTTTATTTGACATAGTACTCAACTGACATACTGCTCAGACATCTGTATATTCCATGGGAAATACTGATGGCTGGTGTCAGCACAAAACTACCAGTGTTTATAAGACACTGTGTTGTACCAACCTTTATCACTTTACACTACAGATAAGAACAATTTTTCTATATCTCAAAGCATAAAACTCAGTTGTAAACCTCTCCTGCTTGCAAGTTCTCTGGTTTTCTTTGCCTGCATTAGAATCCAAGGAAAACACTTTGAGGATAGGACCCAAGAAAATAACTGTTCTATACAAAACTTGGAGGACGGGGGTGGGAATAATAATTTAGCAAGTTTGTTAATAACTTTTTTCTACATTTCAGTCATATATGTAGTTTATTGTGCCAGCTAACTGCAAAGTTGTAAATATACACAATACATTTTAATGATTTTTTCCTTTAGTCTTCATATATATTAGTTTTACATACCTATTGTGCTATTGATCTCTTTTTCCAGATTGCTGTTTTAATATTCTAAAATACATTCCTTTCCTACATTCTCAGACCTGCTAACAAAACCATCGGCATTCTGGCAATAAATTAATGAACTTCTATTACTAAAAACAGGAAGTGAGAAGCAGACAAGAAAATCATAATCATATATATGTATTCAAATGAGAACAAACTTTCCCCATGTATTATTCACATTAGAAAAAATATAAATCTCATTTATGTGTGAACATCAGTGAAAGAATTAGGCTGTTTCATTGGTCCTCCTCTAACTAAGAGAAAGATGGTCCAGAGTTCATGTAGAAATACTGAGGAGGAACATAAAGTTTCTTAGTGCTATTATTAGAAAACAGCTCTTAAGTTATCACAAATTCTTCTTCATGCTGCTAGTCAGAGGAACCCTAGTGGCAAGACATACATTTCAGCCTAGCACTGGTAGTCTAATGTTGTAAAAACACCCTAAAATTGGGAATATGAATCTTTAATGCTTTCCTTTAGCTGGAAAAATCACAGAGGTGGAGAACAAGTGTCCATGCTTATTAACAATTGAAAGGACAGGATGCGATATCCTTCCTATTTCTCTAAAGTCCATGTCTTCATGTAAGTATTTAGTTAGAAATAGGCATAGTTTTGCTGTAAATCAGACTGCTGGCTAATTCTAACAAAATAATGTCAATGAGTTCTCACTTTTTGTTTAATTATATGGTCCTTTTTCCACAGGAAAACAATACATTTAATGCTCTCTGTAGTGGATTCAGGATTTGTCTTGGATGTGCAGGGTTTTGGTTGTTTGTTGTTTTTTTGTGGGGTTTGGTTTGGGTTTTTTTTCTTTCAGTATCCTGTGAGTTTACTAACATAAAATATAATGGAAACTTTGCACCAAAATTATAAAGTCAACATTATTTTGACATTTTTCAGTGAGAAAATCACTTCTTAAAATAATCTAATGTGTTACCAGAAAGAGGAACAATATCAGAGAATACTTATATTTTGGCAATAGTTACTTGGATAGAACTTTCTTCCAACCATGCCAGTGCAGACTACAAATTTCAGAATAGCAAAGAGTGGATTCAGAAGTGATACACTGTCTTTGCTTCCTCTGCCTTCTTCCCTCTGATGGTAAAAACATTTTCAAAACTGGCAAGAGGAGAGGTGAAACTGAAAATGAAAGGAGAAAAGAAACAGTTGAGGTATGTGGTAATTAGCAGACAATAATCATACTTGTTAGAAAATACTTGCAGCTACTTTTGCTAGCAAATAGTGTCTGAGAGAAGCCAAATTACTCTACTTACAGGGCAAATACAAACAGCAACAAACATGCTGATTTCAAAACTTGTGGCATCAAAAAGTATTTTGAACACTGAAAAACAGAATTTATCATTAAAACTTATGTACTCCCTACTGAAAGAAAAAACAACTATTCCTCCTTTTTACACAACAGTTAGGAAATTCAGAGAACATATATTGCAACTGTATGTATTTATATGGACACATATAAACACAGTTGGAAGATTCCTCAGAAAGATGCATCATCTTATTTTCCATTTAACTGTTCTTTATTTCCAAGAACATATTCACTCACACTAGGCCATTCTGTCCTTACTCTTAAAAGAGAACATAATTTTCTGCTGTTTGAGAGAATGATAAAAAATTCATCAGATTTCCAATCCCCGTGTAAAAGGGTACAGATTTAGGCACCTAACAAGTACATAAATACACACATCAAATCCTATGACATTAGTGTCTGACAATAGCACTACTATTCTCACTGAACTTAGAACAAGATGGAAATACAAAGTCCACAGACAAAGGAAAACATGGATAAGAGAACCAAATGATCGTTCTAGTAATTTAAATTTGCCACACCATGTATAGAAAGCCTGAAAAGTATTTGAAAACCCTTAGGTTAAAGATGAGTAATCTAGGACAGATAACTAAATGACTCTACGCCATGAGATTTGGAATGCCAACCAAAACCACACAACATATATTTGTTTGAGTTAATTTTCCTTTATTTTCTCTTGCTAGATGAAGTTCCTAAATATTATATATCACAGTAACATCAGAGAAACAATGACTTGAGAATCGTTCTTTAAAAAAAAAAAAAAAAAAAAAAAGTTGATCTCTTAAAAGATCTAAGTAGGGAATATTTTCCCCCAAGCAAGTGAGGAAAGCCTTTGGGCTCACCCAAAGACAAGTCTTCCTCTTGCCTCAAGGAATGCTGAATGTAGTTTCCCACGCTGTCCAAAATGGGCTGTGCCTGAGAAGCAGAAGGTGGAGCTGTAATTGAGCAGGAGCAACCCGAGAGTGCCCCCAGCTAACAAGGTTTCAAGCAATTCTCACTGACCCCGTGGATGCTGGGGTGCTGTTGCTCTGTGCTGCGAGTAGTTTTCAACATTCACCTAAAATTCTTCTGTCAATGCTAGAGACATGGAGCTGAAGGAGGTCACCTGTGATCGCTCAGGAGTAAACAATTTGGCCTTCCAGGTAAGTGTGGTTTACTTTGCTTTGTGGGGAAGAGGAAGAACTTAACAAATAGTGTTTGCTTCGGTCCCTGAAGGGGAAAAAAAAAAAAGGGGGGGGGGGTGTTTTCTTATATAAAAAGCTGGATCACAATTGGCACATTCAGGAGCAGGTGCTGCTTATAGCCTTCAGCTGGTGCCTGATATACCGGTATCTTTGAAAAGGCTCCGCAATATTTCACAGGCTGATGAATCTCATAACTAGCTCTTCCACCTCTCCCATCTGCCCTATCACTTGCTGCTTTTACCTGAGGATAGGTAATTCACAGTTCTGTTGAAGAAGAGGTTATCATTATGCAACAGGTATATACCTCATCAAGGCCGTGTGTACTAATAATATGGGGAAAACAGTAATGTAATCACAGTGGGGATAATATCTTCCTTCCTGTCTTCTTCATAACATAAATAAAATTGTCTTGTTCTGCTCTTAGGAAGAACACAGATAAAGAACCAGCCCAAAAGTCCTGTGTAATATGTGCATAGTGTTAATAGCCATTTTAAAATGCAGTTTTCAAAAGAAGAAGAAGCATGAAAAAAGTGTCACCCAGTTTGTTACCTTTTTCTCGCTCTCCAGCATCCCTGTACTTTCATCAGAATTAGAGCAGGAGGAAACAGAAAGTAGAAAACCCACAACCAGGCCTGTTCATTAGACTTGTAAGACAGTGGCCCTAAAGAATGCTGTTATCAGAGTTACTTAGCCTTGCTCTCTGCAGCCTCTGGTCCTACGCTGCCCCAGTGCACAGTTAGCAGGAAGGATAGCATCTATTGGGTATGAGGATCAGCCACCACGATTTAAATAACACAAAAAGGTCTTTGTAGATGCTAAGCATGTCGAATATTACGCAACACCAGTGATATTCAACCACTCTGTTTATGTATTCATTGGGCTATAGAGACAGGCAATAAATTTATTTGATAATTTGCTGGCCAGGGAATACTTGTGGAATGTAAGGAAGCAGGTTTAAGTCTCTTCTCCAGTAATTAGTTAATAATTCATGCTAAGTGGGACACCTTCAAGAGGAGACAGAGATAACTCTTAAAAGACAGTATTCCCGTGACTACGACATTCTCCTGGGTAATCGGAGCCCACTCATCTGTGCTTCAGAGCCCGTAGATAAGCACTTTGAATTTGAGTCTCTCTCAGTTCAAGTGAATGAGATAAAAGTGGACTTCATCCTGGCTGCCTTTCCGCACAAAACGTGCGCCTAAGATAACGCAATCAGATTTCTCATTCTGTACCTACAAACTCATCAAAGAGAGAAGACCCTTCCCAGCTGCAGAAGTTCGGTGTTAAATGCTTTTGAATGACCTGAAATGCAAATCACCTCTTCCCTCTGCAGTCTCCGTGGAGCACAGGACCGTGGTTGAATCAATCCTCTGCTTACAAAGCTAGCCCACCTGGGCAGTATGCAGTGAACCCAAGTGTTTCCATTCCTGTCTGTTACAGAGTTTTGCAAGAGCATGCAAATCCTCTCCTATCTAAACAACTCAAATGCCAAATCACAAAGACTGTGCAACAATGAAACCCGGGGGCTGAATGAGGCTTTCTGATTACTTTTAACAAGTCACTCTATAGAAAATAAGACAAATGAGGAAATAAGTTAAACTTCCACATATAGAAAAACTCATCATTTCGTGATAGAAGCCCCTGAGAAGAAAATACCTTCTTTAAAAATCTTTCATTCTATCTTTTCTTGCACAAAGGGTGAATGCGCTTCTTCCTCCAAGATAGTGTCTTCTAGTATTAAGCAATCGGTATCTTCCCTAAACCACATAAAAATGTTCCAGAAAAATATTTATTTAAGACATTTTAAGTATCAGTGTGGGACTGCACTCCGTAGGTTCCTACAGATGTCCTTGAGTCATTTAATAATTAGCACACAAAGGCGTAGGAAAAAAGCAGACAAGAACAAAGGAAACTCAGGTTAGGTTTGTTTTACAACGCAAGTAAATAAAGAAAACAGCTCTTAACGTAATACGAGACAGCTCAAGGCTGACAAGTTGTGGGTGGAGGATCATGTCAGACCTTTATTACGTTACAAACGACAGGCACTGTGCCTTCTGTTGTGGAGACTAATGGGATGAAAAGGTTGTAATATATAGTAATCTGCCTTTTGACTAGTTATACAAATGGTCAAAAAGGGCTAACATTTTGAGCCCTTCTAAATTTCACATTGTCCATATTAAATGTCTACCTGTCAATGCATCTACCCTGTGTCTACATCCACAATAATGTCGTACACAGTATGTGCTTTCTGCATTCACTGTGGTTAACATCGTTCTGATGGCAACGGCACCAACTGGACAACCACGCCCACAGAATTTCCTGCTCAGAAACCCAACAGTAGTATTACCCCTAAACCTGAGATTTGGTTTAGCTCGTATTTAAGAGGCAAAGGTTTTACCTAATCAGTTGTGATGATTCAGATCTCTGATGATGATAACATTAAACAAGTCACACTTATTCCTCATGGAATGATAAGACCTGTTTCATAAAAAGGAACAGTGTCTGGGATGGGAAAAAAAAACTCTGACTTTTAAAAGGAGGTAAACATTTAAAAAAAGAGAGAGAGGGGAGTGGTTAAAAAGGAAAATAACAACTAATAACTACTAATTGTTTGCTGGTCTCCTCTTGCAAGTGTTATGATGCACTAAGTGGTCAGTACCAGTCTCTGAAGCAAAACACACTGTACTGTTAAGAAGCTGCCACAACATAGTCAGCTTTTGTACTCCATTTTAATCAAACAAGCTATCCTAAAATGCTATTTAGTTCTGTGTTTATTAGCATTCTCCACAGCTTCCTAGATAGTCTTTTCTGATTGGTTGGTTAATTAAGACTACAGGGACTATTAAGAATTTACATTTCTTGGGGATTGTTGTAATTTCCCTTGGGAATTATGAAGACATAACCCATCTCTGTAATTCCATCAGATCCAGACATGAAATTATGCAGCCCCTTTCCACGTTTTTAAAACTTGCTTTTCAAAGCCATGTTTTTGTTTTTAATAAATTGGTTGTCTCTATAGATAGATATACTTCATCTCTTACAGGAAATAGTGAAATAGAGCTGTACCTTAAGGCTCTTTTCTTCTCAGGCTAAATAAATATTCCTTGTGAAAACTATTTTTAGGGTTCTGGTTCTTAACATCCTCATTGTGTTCCTACTTGCCATCAATAAATATTTAGAATGTCATAATTGCAGGGGTCACGTGCACCTTGTTATCTTCTTAGGAATGTGCAGATATTTTTTCTGTGCTGGTTTTTCTGGATTTTTCTTTCTGCCTCTCATACCTTTCACTTACTCTGAGAACAAATAGATTTCCTACCTTTTTTTTTTTTTTCTCCTTTTGGCCACCTTGTGTCACTCTGTCATTTTAACGTGTTTATCCTGCATTTCAGGATACTATCCAACTATCCTACTCAAGACTGACAATGTAAGCTTTTAATGAAAACACTAAGGTACTGACTCAGAGGTGGTTGAATCTAATTTGCAACCCATTTTGAAAATCCCATGAACATTTAGCCAGCAGAATTTAAATCTAGCAGTAATTGTTTCTTAACTGCCATCTCTACAGCTCATTTACTATACACACTAACAATGAATATCCATCCCTCCTGGCCTCTACACTGAATTTTATCATTTGACAGGAATTTATGAATGCTATGATTATTGACAGAAAAAAAAAAATCCTCAGTATTTAAAACGGATTTTTAATCCTTTAGAATCATGACAGTCTGGCTAGCATAAGGTAGTGCATGAGGAGAACTTAAATCAGTGCTTGTTAGTTAAAGTGAATATTTAAAAATTGCAAAATTTTGAACTGTAGATCAGCTGGTTTCATTTCGGTTGACTTAATGCAATCTGAAATTTAATTAAACCCACCTTTAAACCATAAACAGTTTAAGCAGCTGCCTGGATGCTGTGATAGCCAGTCTGTTTCCATTGCTAGCTGGCAGTGACAGAAAACCATCTACTCTAGAGAGTGTGCTGCTGTAAAAACACAGCCGATAGAAGTCACGCCCTCTGCAAAACTAATCCTCCTGGGAAAGGCAGGAAGGAGGTAAAAGGGAAGGTCAAAGAATACTCATACAAAAAGACTTGGCAGATTAACTGCTCATCTAGAGGGCACAAAACAAACACCGAAAGAGCAATTCACTTACAAGATAGCTCCATGCTCTTGCTGTTTAACCAAATATTTTGCAAGCAGGAAGTCCCTTTTGCAATGAAAACTTATTCAGGGAGATAGGAAAAGGTAAGGAGAAAATGAGGTAGAAGCTTTTCCGTCCATGCTGGGTTCGTAGCAATCTGCAACAAGAGGAGATAAGTACAAGCAGATTGGCGTTTTGGTGAAGAGTTAGCTTCTTTCGTGGTGTATGGTTAAATAACATGCATTTTCACCAAGCGAAGGAAGGAAGGAAGGAAGGAAGGAAGGAAGGAAGGAAGGAAGGAAGGAAGGAAGGAAGGAAGGAAGGAAGGAAGGAAGGAAGGAAGGAAGGAAGGAAGGAAGGAAGGAAGGAAGGAAGGAAGGAAGGAAGGAAGGAAGGAAGGAAGGAAGGAAGGAAGGAAGGAAGGAAGGAAGGAAGGAAGGAAGGAAGGAAGGAAGGAAGGAAGGAAGGAAGGAAGGAAGGAAGGAAGGAAGGAAGGAAGGAAGGAAGGAAGGAAGGAAGGAAGGAAGGAAGGAAGGAAGGAAGGAAGGAAGGAAGGAAGGAAGGAAGGAAGGAAGGAAGGAAGGAAGGAAGGAAGGAAGGAAGGAAGGAAGGAAGGAAGGAAGGAAGGAAGGAAGGAAGGAAGGAAGGAAGGAAGGAAGGAAGGAAGGAAGGAAGGAAGGAAGGAAGGAAGGAAGGAAGGAAGGAAGGAAAAGAGAAAGTTCATGCCTTTATGACACTCAAAGACTGTTTTAGTCAACAGAAGTACTCTCTTACTGAAGTAAACTTGTTATCAACAGTAATAAACCAGTTTCTACTGAATTTGAAACGTATCAGGAATGTAGGATGATCACATGTTGAAATTAGTGCTTTTTATGCTTGTAAAAAAAATAACCCAAATCTATTATTCTGCAGTGTGGGCTATTTAGAATTCCAGCAGTCATGTGATGTTCTTATTAGTTTCCAGTTACATTACTCATACATTCAGATATTTTAATTACTGTATAAATTAAACTTTAATGTAATTATTGGAGTTGAGCAGTGAGTTAGATAAAGTGACTTCTAGGGGTTCCTTCCAACACAATTTATTCTGTACTTCTGTTGCTTGTAGACAGCATATTCACTGGTGAATGTCCTAAGAAATCTCTTTTTCTTTCTCAGTATCAAACACAGAATTCTTCAAAAAGACTATGCCCCGGGCATCTGTGTGTCAGTTAAAGAATTGTATTACTCCCAACTGTATCACTCCAACTTCACTATGCTATCTTGTATAGTATTTTTTAAATTTATTATATCTTAGTGGTACAGTTAAACACTGCCTTTTGTGTTGTTGGTTTGTTTTCTCACTAGGTGGAGCATTCAGTAGAATCTTTCATTGTCAACTTACAGGGCAACAACTACAGACTCCTAAGACAGCTTCAGAATTAAAAAAAATAATGGGAAAGGCCCAAATAGGCCATTTTGCCCTTGGTGGGAGAACGGCTGGATCTTTGTATACTTTTTGAACCAGTCCTGAGGCAAAGGTCAGCACTGGGAGGACATGTGATTTTGGGTGAAGAAAACAGCACTTAGTTAAGCACCATTCATGACAAATGAAGCTTTGTGTAGTAGTGCAGTGCCTTGAACACCAGAGGTCTGTACACTTGAATTTTGGGCTTCCCATAGTAGTAAAGTAAAACGTAGAAACACAGGCATCAGAGTATAAAACAGTTCTCATCACACATGAGACAGGCTTTTAGATTTTTATTTGATACAATTTCTGGTCTTGTCAGGACCCAGAACAACAGAGAAGGTATGAATGTTATAAATCTGAAAGGTCTTTGAGCCTGAGAATCAAGAATTCACAAACCAAGGCATGGGGGGCGTTGTGTCTTCTGGGTTTGGTGGTGGGTTTTTGTTTGGTTGGTTTTTAATTACCTTATTTAAATTCATAAACCTTACATGCAATGTCAGTAATTGGCTGTGATAATACACCCAAGACACATACAGACAGAACAAAACTTGAAACTGATTTAAAATTGATAAACTGTCAGGGAAGCAAGTTTTATTCTCAGAAATACGTACATTAAGTACAAAACACAGAAAACTGACAGGATGTGGGATTCAGAACACTGTTTTCTAACATTGTAATTGTTTCAATACAAGAAACAAAAGAGGCATCAGAAATGGTGATCATGGGGAGTAGGATAGACAAGCATTTTGAAAAAGAGAATCTGGAAACATTTGGTTTAGTGGTACAGTCTTTTAGTCCAGTAAGACATACATATTATTAAATACCTGCTCATCCAAAATAGAGGAAATTTCAGACAAACACAGACTGGAGGCAACAGTTCTGGCATATAATAAACCAGAGAAAGAAAAGGAGAATACAATACAGATGACTTCATTATAAACACATTAATTTTGACTACACAGTTACGTATGGCTATGTAGTGAGCATGAAGACATGAGAGTCAGATTAAAAACAAACCACAAACATTTTGCTATTGTCATGTATTATTATTTTCACATCCACGCTTAGAAGTAATCTGCTACTTTAGGAGTTCCATTAAAAACTTCTGGTACTTTCCTGTGTTGAAATCATACCTAGTTGCCAAGTGTGATGGCACCTGAAAGAGCATGTAAGAAACAGATGTTTCTTGATGCTGTGGATATTCTTTTCTATCTTCTATTGGGCTTTGGATATGATCACAGTCAGCAAATGCAGGCTACTAAAGAAAAGCCTCTGCTCTCGAAGGTGAAGTGATTCCAGATTTACAGTGATGGGAGAGGATCTTGAGTTGTTCTGATATGTACTCCTGGGAAGAAGACAGCGATTTGAGATCTGAGATGCTAGGAGAGGAAGCTGGTAAACAGTGTCTGTGCTTTCCTCTTAGAACAAACCAGGGACAAAAAAAAAAAAAAGGGGGGGGGGGGTGTAGAACAAAAAAAGAAAATCAAAACAAGGACATTCAGAATGGATTTAAACTGCTCAAAAATATATAAAAGTACTGGCAATCAATGAAAGTTTGATTTTCATCAAAGCAACCAATTTTTCATTGAAAAGTTTCAGCTGAAAGTGCTCAGCCACTACTTTAAAGTACAAGAGTATTAGAGATACGTATAACCACGCTGACACTTTCTTGGAAATGCTGTGACTGGGCCAGAAGAGGGGTTTTTTGAGGCTCTGCAGAGTGCGAACTTTGCTGTGCCCCTGACAGCAGAAGTCCACGTGTTCCACACATCCCGTAGGTTAGCCTCAGCAAGGGCCAGTGGTCCTAAAGAGCCACATATAGTATCATGTTTGGCCATGAAAAAAAAAAAAAGAAGAAGAAGAGAAGGAGTTGTACCTTTTCCTTCTATATCTGCATAGAGTTAGACACAAAATGGTCTTGGAATTCAGAATTTCTTAACACTTGTTATTATAGATGTAGGAAAGCATTTGTGAAAATAAAAAGCAACATAGTAACATCCAGAGCATATTTAAATACATTGTAGACAATGTGAAAAGATGTAGATTGATGGAATTCATCTTGAAATACTCAAAAGAAAAAAAACAGTTTAAATTCTTAAGACAAACAGTATACTTACAAATTCATATAACCAGGCTGTGGGTGATTCCCATGAACTTCTGGTCCAAGGAGGATGATATGGCAGAGGAAAACAATGGTGGGGGCATGGTCTGGCCTGGGCAGCATATGAAGTGGGGGGATGGGGATGGAGGCAGGAGGTATGGGGCATGGACTTTGAGCTGTAACTAGGAGAAAGGACATTGTGCCATGGGGAGTGCAGCCCCCTGCATACATGAAAATATGGCTCTTCATCCCAGACAGCTGGACTCTCCTGATTCACAACGTATGTTCAAAAATCTGTGAAAAGTAATTGCATGCAATGTACTCCAAATTTAAGCCCAGGAATAAATTATATTTCAATACTATCAGCACTTGGTGTCCCTCAGGTGAGATGCCTACCTCCTGCATTCACCGAGCACAGTGCTTCCAGTTTCCAAAAATAATAGCACCGTAGCAGGTGGCAGCATCTAAATTTTCCAGGTTTGTTTTATTTCACAGTTAAAGGCCAAAGAGAGTAAACAATTGAGTTTAGTGAAAATGTAGCCGTAAGTTACAGTGCAGCTTCACAGAGACATTCAGCTCTCATCCCAGCCCCCTCAAAAACTGCAATCAAGAGGTCTGAGCAACCCCTTGCTCATGTCAAGCCAAGGTTTCTCCTAGTACCATGAATAGTGGCTTCTACGTACATACTCCTCTGCACCGTTTGAATTGCTGGCTGTGTGTTAATTTTGCCTTTGAGCTGGTTCAGTTCTTTCATTAGGAACCAAATGAGGGTCTTCCAGGAATTTTGGTGATGCGTGCAGTAGGAAAATCAGGCAGAAGGGAGGTGCCAGGGCAAGGTCCCCAGTGGGCTTTGTTTGACACGGCAGTGAGGGGAATGCAGATAGCACAACTAGTTACAGGTAGAGATAAACCTACCTGCAGTCTGCCACCTCTACTAGTGGCTGGGCAGAGTGAAATAACATCTAGAGAGAGGGTAGGACAGGATCACCAGCTCAGGTAAACACTGCCTGCCTTCACTGTGGTCCCTGCCTAAAAGTAGGCAAGCAGTTAGGCCACCCTAGCACAGTGCTGAAAAGAGGAGGTGAGAGCAGAGCACAAGGACCAGAAGTCGTTAAGCTGCTGCCGTTGAACTCAACGGTTTCCTGCCCCCAGTTACTGGCCCTCTGCAGTCTGTGGGACAGGCTCACTCTTCTCTGCCACTCCAGACTAGGCTGGGAAGTAACACAGGGTGGGCATGGCAGCCCCCACAGGTATGCCAAGCAGCCCAGGGGAGTTGCAGAGCTCCCAGCCACCTCAAGGACAGGCCTCAGACATGATGGAGGTCAGACTATGATTGATTGTTCAAAAGCTTTAATGCAGCTGGGCTTGTGTGCGTTGAGGGTGCAAAAGGATGTGTTTCCTGATTAAAATGTGCTGTCTGGGTGAAAAACTGGCTGAATGGCCAGGCCACGCCAGGCCAGTGGTGGCAAGTGGAGATGAATTCAGTAGCTGGCTGGTTACAGATGATGTTCTCTAGGGCTCAGTATTAGGGCTAATTCTGCTTAATATCTTAAGCAATTATATGGACGAAGGCATTCACTGCACCTTCTGGAAGTTTGCAGTTACCGGAAAGGAGGTTGTAGGGAGGTGGGAGTTGCTCTCTTCTCCCAAGTAACAAGCGACAGGACAAAATTAAATTGCTTCAGGATGTACCTGGTAAGGTTTACATTGGATATTAGGAAAAATTTCTTTACTAAAAGGGTTGTTGAGCATTGGAACAGGTTGCCCAGGGAAGTGGTGGAGCCACCATCCCTCTCTATGGGGTCCTCTTCATCTCTGAGTAACACTAGTAATTTTTTTCCCCATTTCAAAACGGCATGGATGGATTGCAAAAGTTCACAGCCACAATCTAACCACCGGGTTTTCCTGATACTGATCACAGCATTGGTGGCAGATAGGAAAGCTGGAGCTGTGGACTAAGTGCAGACAGGAAAGTCTGAGACTGCTTCAGCCACATTCCAGCAGAGATCTGTATTTTTGCACCTTCCTTAACAAGCGTGCAACCTCACACAACCTTGCCACTGCTCTGTTTTGCAGGAGGATGAATACATCAACATTCAGAGTGATCTGCACGAAAACAAACGTGACTCAGTAGATGATGAGCAACCTTGCTTGAAAGGGTAAGGTCTTTTGGATAAGTAAGTTCTCCACTCAGTCCTGACTTAAATAAGCTGCCAATGTTTCTGTTTCTCAAGTGACAGCTCTAAATTTCACTGCCATACTTCTATTGCTATGCAGACCTATGTATTGCCTATCAATCTGTGTAATACAGGAACACATTGTATTTAAAGTTATTATGCCTTGCAAAATAAAGGAGCAATTTTTTTTCCTTTTTGTACATTAACTACTTTTCCAATATTTCCATATGAGCCTTTTTAAAAAAGGTGTCTTATATAGTGATCTCTTTCAGGAAGTTAAAAGATTCACTATTATCCTTCAGTTTGCACAGCTACTTACCCTAGTGAAAAATAAGAACAGAATAGCTGTAAAAACAAACCATTCACAGAGCAGAAGTTTTACACTTCGTAAGCATTGGTGCCAAGTGACCACACTAAAGGCATGTATCTAAATTTTACTTGAGGATTAGAGATTTTTTTTTTTTTTTTGCAAAACCCACAAACCCTGTATAAGACATTTAAAAAGGAAAAAAAAAAGGCAGCAAGACTTGCTAATATGATCAGGTTTACTGATGCCATCAAATTAAAATACTGTTTCAAAAATCTAAGAAAAGTGTTCAGAGATTTTTTTCATTTCTCCTCTTTATTCTTTTACAACACTCTTGTTTTAAATGTTTAGCTTGTCTAGCTTGTCTAGCTAGAACAAAGCTGATGTTTAAGATTTCAGGTATCCAAGTTTGATAAGCCTCTCCAGTGTCATGCATCCAGCATCTT
Source organism: Indicator indicator (assembly GCF_027791375.1). Lineage (NCBI taxonomy): Eukaryota > Metazoa > Chordata > Aves > Piciformes > Indicatoridae > Indicator > Indicator indicator. The sequence continues at coordinate 53,232,063 of NC_072053.1, read as the reverse complement.
GCCAGAAGTAAGACAATTGCAAGGCAAATGTTGACATGCAAATGGGTGCATAAGGTTAGTGGTGTCTCTTCCCTCTTATACTTGGGCCCACAGGAGTAATTTCACGATAGGCAAGTCTGCACAGATTTGGATTGAGTTGGCTGTGATGAAGCCTGTATCATTTTTATTAATTATTATTTATTTGTACACAGATGGCGATCCAAGAAATAAATAAGGTTTGATTCAAAGAGCTTACTGTTCTAGAGGTCCCCTCATTCCTTCACCAGCAGAAGGAACCATTGCTGCAGACAGTGAAAACTACTTGAAGGTTGAAAGCTGAAGAGCGCTTTGCTCTAATTACAGTTAGGCTATGTGTTGTTCAGTGCTCTCTGGTTTTCTATTTTGTCTAAGTTTATTTTTGCATTTAAAACTTAACAAGGGCAATGGTGTCTCTACTAAGTTACTTTTTAAAAATTAGTTCCTAAAAGCAGGCACTAATGTGATCTAATATCTTCCCTGATCTGCTCAAAAGGGACTTTCACGAAGCATGCCTCAATTTTGAAGGTGTCATCAATTTCTTTCAACTAATAGTTCTGAATTACCTGTGGTTTGAGGTACAACACTTTTGAAAAATCGGTTTGTGGATAACAAGGGTTCACTACACGGGCAAGGTGTTTACATTCACTTCTAGAGTACATTCAGATGGGAAAATTTCTGAGTTGCAAAGTACAAGCAAGAATAGTTTTGGCATATATAAATATTTCACATTAAATTTCTTCTTTATATGTGCTTAAGTGGTCTTTGCATTTTCCAATATATAGGATTAGCTTTTAGAAAATAATATTTCCCTGATATATTAACTAAATTTTACATGGACATTTTTTTTCTGCCACCTTTCAGGACAGAGCTGCATATTTATGACATGTTTGCCTAAATGTACACTATTACTCAAGTGATAATCACCTGAGGGGTGATTACAACAAGGGAGAGATAGATGTTAGAGAGAAGAGATTAGTAATCTTAAAATAATTATTTTAAATCCCAAAGGACTGATAAGTACCAGAAACAGATAGAAGATAATACCTTCTCTTCTTTTTGTTTGGGGTTATGTTTATTTTTTGTTTTGGGGTGTTTGGGTTTTTTTTTAAGGAACTGTAAATTTGATAAAGTAACTCTGTCCTATTAATGTATCTGTCTCTCTTTTCTCCTTTTCTTTCTTTTCCTGTTGTATCTAATCTCTCTGATGAGACAGAGCAGATAAGCTAACGTTCTTATAAATTAAAAAAAAGGGGGGAGGGGGATCGTGACTTAGAAGTAACAGGAATTCCCAGAAATAAAACAGAAAAATCAAAGGCAATTGAGATTTCTCAGAGACCCTGTTATTTATTATACTGGTGAAGGAGTATTTTATTGCTCTGGTGTTCTGTGCTGATTTGAGTTAAGTTAATATTCCTTGTTTCTCTCCAATTTCTGGTTGTTTGTTGTTGGGTTTTTTTGGTTGGTTGGTTGTGGGTTTTTTGCCTTTATTTTTGGGGTTTTTTTTGGTGGCTTTTGTTTTGTTTTGTCATTTGTTTTGTTCTGTGATTTTTTTGTTTGTTTGTTTTCTTTGTGTGGTTGTTTTTTGGGGGTTTTTGTGCAGAAAATAAGGTTATTCATGCTGAATTCAAGTGTGCATCTGACACCAGCTGCATGTAGTTTCTAAACAAGTAGTGTCTTGGTAATTAGTATCACTAAATACAATACTGCTTTTATAGACTGTAGGCTATGAAGCACTGCTTTAGAGATAGAACTAAAGCTGTGATTTTTTTTTTCCAACTTGCTCAATTAAAGGATGTTTTACTTAGTTATAGCTTATGTAACTGAAACATGTCCACAACACCAGTGTGCTTAACATTGGAAATCTGTATTAAATTGACTCCATTAACTGCTAATTCCCTAAATTTCAGCTTCCCTTATGAAATCACTCTGTGTTATCCTTAGTGAGATGAGAAAAGAATGAAAGAGAAGTATGTAATAATTGGAAGAACAGATACTAGAATAACAGATTTAAATATAACAAATCATTTAACCCTCCATGAACGGATGAGTCTTTGATGAAAAATTAATGTAACTGATAATCACATTTTCAAACCTATGCACCCTAATATAAGGCTTAAGATGGATATTGCTGTTTTGCACACACAGACATAGGCCTTCAAAACTCTATTGCCCCACACAACAGTTCTGGGCTGGCTGTATTAACAGTCTTTTTAGCTCTAGTAAAGTGTATTGAATCTTTAACTACATATCCAGTTTGCACCAACCCTGTTAACAGACCTCACAGAAGAGCTGTAATTCAGAGGCTAGAAGAACTGGCCTGCTAACTTTGGCCTTTTAAGTATCTGCCAGATTTTCTTTTTCCCTTGTTCAACATCAAACCAAAGAAATCTTCCCCAAGAGCTCTGCAGATGTTAGCACAATTTGCTTTGTCATTTTGGGATTAAAATGTAACCCTTATGAGTGGAGAATATTTTTTCGATGTAATGTGGTCTTCCTGGTCAAATGATTATTTTTTTTCCTTTCTTTTTTCTTTCTAATATACAGCTAAAGTTTCTGTTTGCTTGTTACATTTTTCTAGGCCTTTAGAAAAGAAATATGATAAAGTCTGTGAATTTTTCAAGAAATATAAAACCAGAATTTACTATGTCTTCTACGGAATTTTAATAACAGGTACAGTATGTTACATTCAGGGTTTAGAAAGCTTTGTTTATTTACCTGTATGAGATTGTAGACTGACAGAAAAATTCTGGACTGTCTTAAAAATATATTTGAAAGAAAGTAATAGTCCCAGAGAAAGCTCCAGATCCCCAAACCTCCACTCATTCCCAAACTTAACAAAAGTACAGATCTTGCTACACTGTTTCTCTATCATGTTTCTCAACTCTGACTAGCAATTACATTTGGGATAAAAGAATAGTTCTTTGGGTCTACTCCATCAGCAGTGTCCTCCAATAAGCAAGTTAAATTACAGCTCTGAGAACTTTCCCATAAGCATGAAAACCCATTGAAAAGAGTCAGGGACCAACAGGAACTGAACTTAATTCAGCATTAAAATTTTTTCTGTTCTGGCCCATATCATTCCATATCCACAACAAATATTTGCTAGAAGAAATGTCAGCAAGCACTACATAATCATTCAGCTATTCTTCTTTGTCTGTTTCCTAATTAGACAGTAAGCTGGTTTGTTTCCTTCTCCTCCACCAAGATTCTTTATGAGATCATCCTTCTTGAGCTCTGAGAATATGTAGACCTATGTTTGTGTGATAAGCATCAGCATACCATAAAGTGGTTATAAATGGGCCACTTGCATGCTGAGTATCTTGACTTCCTAGCATTGACTTTTCTTGCTTTGGGTGAGTTCTAACAATACGTCAAGATTTTGTATGTTAATTCCATAAAGACATAAGTAGCAACACTATCTATGAAAACACTTTCCTCCCCCCAGTATTTAGCCCAAGAGACAGAATAACACTTAAAAGGTAAATGCAGGCCTGACTTTAATGTAAGATTTGATTCTGTCTTTATAAAGACCATCCTAACTGACATGTATATTCTTGTTTCTGTGACAGCATACTTGGTGGTAGTTATTGCAGCCTGCAGTTTGAATTTTCAGAGAGCCTTGCCACTCTTTATCATCACAGCTCTAGTCATCTTCTTCATCTGCTGGGATTTTTTAATGGCTAAGTATGAAGACAGAATTGCTGTATTCTTTTCCCCTGGAGAAAGTTATGTGGAGAAACACTGGTTTTGGCTAAAATGGTAAATGTTAATTACTTCTTATATATGCAGAAGGACAAAGCAACAGTTTATTTACCCCTCTAGTTTATTTCACTTTATACTCCCATAAGCACAGGGAGATGTCAGTCATGAAAACTACAATAATATCAAAGAATACATCCAGAATAATTCCTTATTTTCCAGTTTATAGATGTCAAACACACCTTTAAGACTGCAATACAATACCTATGCATGAAAAATTTTGACAGAAAGCTCCTTAGATCAAGACAGGACAAGTCTGTGGTTGCAAGAGAACTTGTTCACATTAGGTGTGTTGTATGCTTATGCATTCATTCCGCAAGACAGAAAATGCCTTGCTTTCATTTGTTGAGAAAGCTGCAAACTTAAGTCTAACATATGTAGACTGATAAAGACTGAAGTGTGTAATCTAGACAAGACTTTTTCTCATGACTCCATAGCAGTTTTTCTTACCTTCGGGAATCTAAACACGCTAGCCAAGTTTATTGTCATAAAATCATAAAGCCTTATTTGGGGTGGCAGACAATTCATCTGGCAGATTAAAAAGTAGATAATTACATTTGGTCACTACTTATTCCAAGTATTCCTGAGCAGTTATCAGGAAAATTTAAGTTATTCCAGGGAAAAAGAGCAGCTGACGGGGGATTGTAGACCAAATAAATGACCTAGTGAAATCTCATCCAAAAGGTAAAGCAAACTGGCCATCTGCTTCCTATCACAGCTGGGTCACCTGCTATCTAAGAGAGAAAGAGCTGTAAGGAGGAGTCATTCTTAGTCCAAGAAAATGTCCCAACTTATTCTTAAGATTTTGAAAAGGTTTTGCCACAGGAGCAGGAATTTCTAAGGTGCTATGCAGATTGTGATTGTTCTGCTCCAGAGGCACTTTCGAGACCATGTCACACACAGACCACATCTCTTAGACTATCTGGCAGTCTCTTTGGGGAAAGGAGCAAACAGAACAGGAAAGTCTTGATGAGCAGATGGAACAAGCCAGAGGTAGTAAGTGTGCTATCACCTAAACTCCGGTTCGTAAACTGTATATATCACAGATTAAGTGCTTAGCTGTAGGTCATTAGTTTGTCCAAGAGACAAAGTCTCAGAGGTGTAGGAAGTGTTATTCAGTATTGCAATAGCCAAGCCATTTTGAGTAGTTGGACTGCAATACTTTTGATCCAGTTCTAAAAATGGAATTTTAGTATCTAGGAACCACACAAATCAGTGGAAGCTAAACAACTGTTAGATACAAGTTAACATTAATGAACTGAGACTAAGTTTAGTATCCCCTCTGTAAATGGGGTGATACATTTCCTTGCCTCTCAGCCTGTTCTTATGATAGTTACCTTCAATATGCAAGCTGAACATTATTCTGTGATAGTGGAAGCTATACAAACACTGTACATAGATGTACAGATGGCTCTTAACTTTGCTTCTGAGATAAAATTGTTGTGATTAAAATTAATTTTTCTAAAGAGATTACAACCAGTTGCAAAGAAGTAAACAGTTCATAACCTGCTTCTTAGTAACAGGTTTCATAGGCCCATCAGTAAAACTACTCAGTGCAATTCAGAAAAATCACATCTTGTCTTGCCCTGAGCCAAGAAAAGATTCAATAAAGACACAACAAATGAAAAGGAGGATGAAGTGAGAAAGGAGAGTATTTTCTCATACTATTTAATAGAAATAACACCCAGACAAGAGTCACTCAAGCTTTATCGGGTTTCCCCTACACTTTGTCTTTGGGGACAAGGTGGGAGAACATTTCTTCTGGATACCACCAAGGGATGATGTTGTCAGAGCCGTGTCAGAACAGGCAAATTCCTGCTTCTATAGAGATACGTATTTTAGCTTAATAGGTTGTTCAGAGAGTTCCCTCTCAGACAGAGATATAAATGTTTTGGTGAGGGAAAAAGGAATATCTCGTCATCCTGAGGATGTCGTGCCTGACAATATTTTTTTTTCCCTAGGGTGTTGTGGGCAGCTGTTATTCTAGCTATCATCTTCTGGCTCATCTTTGACACAGCAAAATATGGATCCCATCAGCTGATCTCTTTTTTGGGGCTTATGTTCTATATTTTCTTGATGTTTGTCTTTTCCAAACATCCAGCCAGAGTGAGTACTTAGTCCATGCTCTGACAACTTGGGAAGTATGTGTGGGGCTGTACTGGCATCTTGCTCTCACTATTTTGGAAGGCCATTGCCCATCCTTTGTTTTGGCTTTGATGCAGGTTGGAATGTATTTGCTCCTAGACCATCACCGAAAGCTGAGACAGGCCTGCTCCATGCCTTCCAGCCACAGGTTTACCACAATCCTCAGGATGTCACAGGCACTTATTTGTGGACAGTCATCACTTCAACAAAAATCTCAGGGAATTGGAGACATGCTTCCCTCATACAGCTCTTAATCCCACATGGGTTTAATCCCACTGCAAATGGACAGTTAGCTAAGATGAGGCCCTCAATTTTCATTAACCCACTCCCATCGGCCATTTGCCTTAATTTTCCAGCTGAAGTGTCCACTCCATACTGCTGTGATATTGCAAAGGGGTTATTTCAGCCACCAGAATTCTCACCTCAACCTTTACCCCAGTGTGCATGCCTAATGCACATGGTTTCATCAGTAATTTCAGCAACTCCTGCACCAGTGCTGAGATTTTCTTAACAGAAAAATTCCCTTCAGCAAGGCTAATGGACCTGTCACTGCCTATACTTTGCAGCTGTTGCTGTCACCAGCTAGGTGAAAACTCATGTACTGCAAATGCTTTGTGTTCTTCCATGGGTCCTTATTACACCTAAGTGGCTTGTGTTATTCAAATATCATCATAATAAATTAGAGTGCTACCTCAGCTCTTTACCCTGTAAATAATCAGATTACTTTTTCACAAAACAAAGGTATTTTATGAGGCAGCAGAGCAGAAATCTGCAGTGTAGTGAAGAAAGACTGGTCACAAGCAGCCACAGTTTTTCCTGCAACTGCCTTTGTGTCATATGAATTGCAGTACCTAACTTCAAGTAGTTCTCGAGTGTCAAAGTTCTTTAAAGTTTGGGAACAGAAAAGAGTTGAGGGTATCCAAGCTACAAAAAAGTCCTTGTTCCTAGTCCAGACATGAAGAATCTTCATGCTTGGTTACTTTTTTTTTTTTTAATGTTTCCATTCCAGTTACCAAAAATAAATCAATTTTTAAAAATAAAAGAGAGAGAGAGAAGAGTCATATTTGTTGCCTTTATATATCCATTTCATCTATAAACCACAGCACAGCAAGAACAGTCTCTCCTTTTCCTAATACTTGATTATTTGTATTCTGTGATGGTGAAATGGGTAGGCCTGTCCATTTTTACTTAGACAGGCTTTCAGCAGCTAGCTCAGATGGAGACATTACAGAGCTCTCAAATTAAGGGAAATTATTCATGGTCCAAGTTCCCTACAACCTATCTTGGCAGCTGTTCTTATCCTGCAGTATAGTCACAGAGTCCTCTCACATTATTTTAACAATTCTCTAAAGTAAATTATTATTTATTTAAATAACAAATGGTTTCTTTATTTTTCTGCCCATCTAGGTTGCTTGGAGACCAGTATTTTCAGGAATAGCAATGCAGTTTATTCTTGGGTTTCTTATTCTGAGGACCAAAGTGGGATTTGATGCATTTAACTGGCTAGGCATTCAGATCCAGGTAAGCTACTAGGAATTTTTTTCTTTTTAATATCTTTAGACTCTTACATAAGAGACAGACCCAAAGGCCCATTTGCTGCTGGATTTTTTCCCCTCTTGAAAATAAATGGGTTCTTAAAAGGTAATTGACTACCTGAATCCAACCTTCTAATTTCCTTTTTGCCAGGTTAATAAAAGACCATGTGGGATAGTTTGAGGAGTAATGACTAGAGTGACCCTGTTTCTTAATAGCTTTGCCATCACTGGGCTAAAATTATAACTTGCAACCTTCAAACACAAAATTGCTATTGTGCCAGGACACTTAGAAACTCAGGCCTGGCCCAACTCCAAAACATCCTTGCAATAAAACTGATATACTGAGAGGGATTCAGCAAAGAAGAACCATCGCTGGTTCTGGCCTCAGGGGCATTTCATAGTTCTCACAACATACAAGAAAATCAATTCAACTACAGGTGGCAAAATCATCCTTGGCAAGCAGCAAAGGATGTCCGGAGAGGGGACACAATCCATTTGCAAGTGCCCCTTCAGGAAGTCTGCAGGCACAAAGTTTTTTTAAAAATCCATGAATATTGCAAAGTAATAAATAAGAGAAATCAAAAATGTAGATCAGAGAGTACCCACCGAAGGATGTTCAGACTTTCCACCCCAGGGATACTATTCACACAGCTGTTCTTCACAGTACAGATAATCAACCATATTTAAAACAAGACGGTGCAGAATGTACTGTCTCTGCACAGGCATGAGGGTACAGGTCTGACGTCTGTTTGGTTGCTAATCTGCAAGCAATGGGAGTAATTTGTGTTTTGTCACCAGGTTCCCCATTTCCCTTTCATCTCCAACTGAAGCAGACCTAGTGCCCCCTTTTGTTAGCTCCACATGGCTCATGGTCACTCCTAACATAACTTATTTCATAGCTATTACATTTTCATTTTAAGTAGTATCATTAATTACTTAAATTGACATCAGAAGTAACAAAATGCACCACCATATCAGAATTAAAAAGCTGCCTTTTTTTTTTTTTTTTACTAGTTTTTGGCTACTCCTTTCAAAATTCAGGCTTCAAAAACTTTCAAAATTCAGCCTTAAAAATCTACTGCATGTGAGGAAGGTTAGAAATGCACCTCACAAGATTTGGTACTGCAGGAAAATGTGCCCTATGCCCTTGCTGTTTCTCTTCATGCTCTGAAGCAGCCTGAACCCTTAGCAGAGCAGATCTGAGACACTTGGTTCAATCAGGCACAATCAGTGAAGCATACAGCCATGTTGAGCAGAGCACAAGCTCCTTACTTGGGTATCTGAAAGCCAGCTAGTGATATTTGCTTAGTTTTTGTCAGGAATCTAGAGCTTACAGCTAACTTTCTTTACTTTTTTTTTTTCTCTAGACTTTTCTGGAATACTCTGACACAGGTGCTAAGTTTGTGTTTGGTGACAAATATACAGATCATTTCTTTGCTTTCAAGGTAAGACAAGTTTTATGTGTATTATATGTGGCAGGTAGAAGACAGAAAAAGAAATTATATGGCTGTAAAGGAAATTCATTGTATATCTTGCAATACCAGTGCAGTAAACAGAGCAAACAGATAAGAGAGAAATTATTTACTGTGTGACACTCAGAACACTTAGGAACTCCACATAAAGCCCTTCATTTACTGCCATACCCTGAGTTATGATACACTTATTTAGTTTAATTATAACAACATATATTACTAGTAGACAGAACTTTCTAGAAGAAAAAGGTCCAAAATTTCCTATCTGGTTTCTGAAAGAAATACCACCTCCAGCCTATGTTCCCTCCTTTTCCACAAGTGTAGATGCTATCTCATGTTATTCTGTTCCATTCTAAAGTGCTGTGGAAAACACTGCCTCACAGACACTGCCCTTATAGAAGTGGAAAGCCTAGATGTATACTTACACCAGGTAAAAGAGGTAGAAGCTGTTGATGCATACGCATATCAATGCATAAATATGAAGAATTACAGTATTATTATTACACTAATAAGATCCTAGGGAGGTTTCCCAGATCCCTCTTAGGACACCTTGCTGGGAAACTGCTGGAATATAGCTCAGTCTGGTCTGTGGTCTCTAATCTGCACTAGGATCCTGTATGGTTTTGCTCCCACACATAGCCCATGCCATAATCACAGACTATTAGAGGTTAGAAGGGACTTTTAGATATCATCATGTCCAACCCTGCTGCCATAGCAGGATCAGCTAGGGCAGGCCACACAGGAACACATCCAGGCTGGCTTTGAAAATCTCCAGAGAAGGAGACTCCACAACCTCTCTGGTCAGCCTGTACCAATGCTCTGTCACCCTCACAGTAACGAAGATTTTCCTCATGTTGAGGTGGAACTTGCTGTGTTCTAGATTATATCCATTATTCCTTGTCCTATTACCAGGTGCCACTGAAAAGAGCCTGTCCCCTTCCACTTGACACCCACCCCTCAGATATTTATAGACATTAATAAGATCCTCTCTCAGCCTTCTCTTCTCCAGACTAAACAATCTCAGTTCTCTCAGTCTTTCTTCATAGAAGAGATGTTCAATTCCCTTAATCACCTTCATAGCTTGTTGTTGGACCCTTCCAATAGATCCCTGTCTTTCTTGAATTAAGATGCCCAAAACTGGATACAGTATTCCAGGTGTGGTTTCAGCAGAGCAGAGTAGAGGGGGAGACCTTCCCTAGACCTGCTGGATGCACTTTTGGTAATGCACCCCAAGATACTATTGGCCTTTTTGGCCATTAGGGCACATTGCTGTCCCATGGATAACTTACAGTCCACTAGGATTCCAAAGTCTTTCTCTTTGGATCTGCTTTTCAGCAGGATGACCCCTAATCTGTAGTGGTACCTGGTGTTCTTTCTCCCCAGGTGCAGGACTCTATGCTTGTCCTTGTTGAACTTCATGAGGTTCAATACCTGCTTAGGCTGGAGTCAAAAACGTATAAAGCCAAAAAACCCATAAGACCAACTAGGAGAAATGTACCAGGACTTTCTCAGACATCACTATTCTGTCTGTTTTTTCAGATGCCTGACTGCGGGCTTACACACCTCTTAACTTTTTTTTTTTTTTCCTGGGTGTGAAATTCCACCAAACTGGATATTCTTCACACTTAGTTCTTTCAGTGCTTCAGAAAGAAGATGCTACCTGCAAAACATGCTGCTACTAAGAATAGTCAGAACATCCTGGGGTGGGGGGTGGGGGGGGTGGAAATGAAGCATTTCAGTGAGAAATGGATGGTATATTTTCATAGCAATATTTGTGTACCTTTTGTTTTACCTTCCCGCTTACTCTCACTTTTACTCTATTTAGCATTCAGATTACAATTTGCATTCATTACTGTGTATTTGGGGGGTGAAATAGTTTAATTCCCACCTTCAATGTGTTTTTCATGTGTTTTTCTAAAATACCTTATGACTATGTTTTTTTCAATGTGATTTTTTTTAATCTCTGAGATGCAAAATACTGAGTGATGCTGACTAAAGCCATAACTGGGGACCAGATGGTAAAATGTTTACTTCTGCTTGTGTACACATTCATCAGTCTTATTCTATAGGATAGGCCAGAAGAAGTCATGAAATTTCTAGAAAAGGTTAACAGGAATGAGTAGGTTATTTTCACACCAAAAAACAAGAAAGTAAAACCCATGAGTTGGTTTTCAGAGGTGAATATGTCTTACTATAGATATATAGCTATGTAGCAGGAATATATACAGGGTGGCAGATAAGTGCACAGCAACACCACAAGATGCTCCATCTATTTCTCCTGTAGAAAGAGATTTATCTATTTCAAAACCAGTGTCAGCCAGCCCATTCTCTCTTGAAACACTTGCTGTTTATTTAGAGATTAAGATGATCAAAAGTGCTTTTTTGTGTCTTTCATTATTTTAAAAGGTCGTCACATAGCATTGAGCTTTCCAAATCTTGCCACAAAATATTTCAAAGTGCCCTCCAAAAGAGAAACGTCCCAATCTCACCTTAGGTCTTAATACAGAGTAGACAAGTGATAGGGTATGTCTTTGTAGGAAACTGTCAGAGTCCAGCTGTATTCATACTGTATCCTTAGGAGTATGCAGGGACATTTCAGTTTTCTGCTAACTCAGATGGACAGAGCAGACACATCCTTTGCATACTAAAGCGGACACATTCTTTGCATACACCACTGCGTGTTGACCAGTCACACTACAAGCCTTTGAACTCAAGTACTAATTAGTCATAAATATATACATTTGCATGCATAAGCTGGCTTATTTTAAATACAATTTGTATATGCCTATGTAGAGTTTTCAGAGTTCTGAAAAAAAAAGTCATTTGCCAACATAAACAAGCACACCCAGGTTTGCTTTGAGTAAGCAGGAAACTAGACTTCTGTTATATCAGTAGCTTCCTTTCCATGCAAGGAGGATTATGGTTTGCTGAGAAAGACTCTGCTTTGAAGGTCAAGCTGTATCTGAAACCAGAATGTTGCTTAAACAGCAATAGCAACTTCTACTTTAAAAGAATATAAGGAAAAAAACTGAACATCAAGCCACAAATGGGAGAAGAGTTGCGAGCACCCAGCAGTTTCAAATCCCTGCCCTGAATGTAGCATGGGCAAGAACAATAATCCAGAAAGCAGCTCTTTAGTAAAGTCAAAACATGTTGCAGAACTGATAATAAATACGAAATAACCCAGCTTATAAAAAATACCAATGAAATTATCTGGTTTGCTAGAGGTTGTATTTTGGGAAACATTAACTGCAATTTCTGCAGGACACATAAATGTAATTCTAGAGAGTTCTTTGATACCAATTATCAACTGAGAGGGATTTTTCAGAGTGCTCATTAATTTTATTAATTAGTTAAAACTTGAGTATTTAAGTTCTGTAGGAGTTATCAGGAAATATACATATTGGTGACTACATTCCCACACAAGTTTGTCCAAAAAGAGAAATTAATAGTTTAACCATGCAGGTATAATATACTGCAGGACTTACCTACTCATCCTCTATGGAAACATGCTAGCCCTTTTTGAGGAGCAGGCTTCAGCTACAGCTGAGGTACATCTGACTTCCTAGTCATATTTCCTATTGCAATTCTCTCCCAACTTTTCTCAGAGCTCAAAACTCTACATCTATAAGCTGTAATGGTGTGTGTATATTGACATTAAACATGTTAATATTTTAACAGCAGAAGCAAATTTGTCACTTCCCTGTTCAGAATACTCATATCTTTGAGGCATGCTCACACTCAGAGAAGGGCATTACAGCAGAAGAAGGAAACTGGGAATCCATGAGACAGAAGAATCAATTTTAAGAGCTTTTCTTTACTTAAAAGCAATTTCGTCTAATTAGTGCATGTTTTGGAGAAGAAAAAAAAAAGAAAAAGAGGACTCTGGACCTTTTATTTTCAAATACATTTCACATTAAACCAACAAAGGAAACACTGTCAGTTAAAGCTGATGACCTCTCTGCTGTGCAGATATTCCTACAGGTACAGGGTGTGGAACAGACCCATAATTACAAAAGCAAGCTGTTCTCAGACTCACTGGATCATACCCTGTGCCTCCTTTTTTCCTAATAGTCCTGTCTCCACATACATATGCCTGTCCCCATGATACCTTAGCCCTCCAGACCTGTCTTTAAATAGAGATTTGCATGGTCTGTTCTCTTCCTGAACTTCCCACATACTGTACCCACAGTACCAGAAAGTCTGGGCTGCTTTCACGCTCCCCAGACCTACTCCTGTCCTGGGCTTTCTTCATCTCCTGGGTACTTCACCAGGTGCCTGTCACTGTAGCACCACTACAGCTTTCCCCTCCCTCTCCCATTCCCCTGCACAGTTCTTCACTATCCAAGTCATTGTCCCAACTTAGGCGCCTTGCTACCCAAGCCTGAAGACTCTCAGAGGGAGCACTACAATGTTACTGACCCAGTAACATTCTGCTGCAAACACATAAAAGGAGAGGATGGAGAGTGGTAGAAGCTGCTCCTGTATCAGATTTTCCACTCTTGCCCTAGCTATAATTTGTAGCCCCAGCCAGGCCCAGCATGAAGGTGAAACTCCACTCAGGGCTGCTGGAGAGGAGGTGGTTGATCCACCTAGACATCTGACAGAAAGAGTTTTCCTGAGGCTGTGCTCTCTCCCAGGCTTCAAATCCACTAACTTAACACTTCAGTGTTTTGACACCACGGGGAACCTTTCTGCAAGTGTTCTGGCTTTTTCAATTGAACTAATTGTATCACATCATGTGCTCTTCATTGCACCTATCTTTACATATAACACAACTGAAAACCTACTGCAATGCAGTATGTTGCAAATAGCTTATTAACTTTCTACTTTGTTTTATGCCTTAGGGAAAAAAAAAAAGTGAGTCTGGGCATAAATTATTACAATTACTTAATTATTAAGTGGTTGCTATGATTTATGTTGAAAATATAACATAGTAGCTACCACATTAAGTTACTGGAGATATACACAGAACAGTTTACTTCTAAAATAGTCCCCCACTTCCTTATGCAGTTGAGGCACAAATGATCACAATTGGAAACAAAAATAATTTTAAAAAATCCCTGGTGTATGACAACAAATGTTTCATCCAGAATACCTCCAACTGCAAAAATGTAAAAGAAAGTTTTAAAGTTAGGTCCTCTTTTTTTCAGAGGAATGTGCACAGGACACAGGCCAAAGGGCATAAGCAGGGCATTGTTGTCTTCTTCAGCTAAGATAAAACCACAGCTCTCAAATGTGAGAGCTCTTGTCATCTGTTTGGAGCAAAAGATGGGAGGACACTTGTTTACAGTTTTTAGCATCTGGTACAGATAGCCTGCCTCCATATTTCCTCTTCAGACCCATTTCCCTACAGGCATTATGGTGGTCCATACTTGTGTCATTGTATGGAGTCAGAAGTGTCTTGTTCTTTTTCATTATTTTCCTTGCTTTTATTTAAAAATCCTTATGCCCTCAACTAAACATACATAAAAGCTTCCTAGTATTAGTGGTACTATTTCGACTGTAATCTGTATGCCTAAATCTGGACCTTTTGCAGCTGTTTTGCTTCCTATTGTATTCTAGCATAGAAATGCTGAGATCCTGTGTGTTTTACGTGCTTGAGAATCAAGTGGCATTCATTTTATTCAGGGTGGAAAAACAACACATTTAAAATCCATCAGACAGTGGGTTAGGCATCCATGCAATTCTTTTAAATTATATGTTTAAGGAAAACAGTCTTCCTTCAGTTCACTGAAACAGAATTATATTCACTTTTTGTATTTAAATAGACACGTGAATTTGCTTTTAAGAAGATTCTATCCTTGCATGTAGTTACAGAGCTCTTGAATACTCCATATTGGCATTATAATCAGTGCTATAAATAGAGCAGAATGAAATTGTTTTTCTATAGCATATTATTAAAAAGTAGCTACATAGTACAGACTTTCTAAGGAAGCTGTCCTTGATTCTGTGAAATCAAGTCAGCTAACATCACAAGTAAAATCTCTTCAACTTCTGCCTGTATAGAAATCTAAACTGTGGGATTTTAAACACAGACACAGAGAAGCTGAGCTCTGAATTCTACATCATAGTCCCATTATATATACTTCTGTTCATGGGTTTTGAAGTTGACAGATATATATACAAGTCTTTGTAGATGCCATTGCCCTGTAAATCTTTGAGTTGACTTACACATAGCTGTAAAGTATTGCATGACATTTTAAACCAGATATTTTCAGAATTATTGCAGTCCTGTTACAAAACATATGTAGAAACATGAAAAATAGTTAATTCCAGCACAAACACAAATGAGTCTAGAAGGTTAACATTTTTACATCAGAAGTGTAAACCTAATTATGAGTTTCTGATACCTTTAAGTGTGTTTCTAAAATCATGAACCTCTATTTCAAAAATTACATGGCCTACAAATCAAAGAAAACCAGTCTAGAAGTGTTAATGAATTTATGTCTCCAAATCAGGTCTTGCCACTTGTGGTTTTCTTCAGTACGGTAATGTCTATGCTTTACCACCTTGGATTCATGCAGTGGCTCACTGGAAAGGTAAAAAGTTTTGTCAGTATGTCCTTATTTGCCTAGTATGGAACAATTTCTGAATACATGCAGCCCAACTGTAACATTGGACATGACCAAACTCCTCAGGGGTAGACACATGAAAAGCAGTTGTTTATGTTTAACCTGAAAATAGTCTCAGGTGTTAACACTGCAAAATCTGAATTGGCATTGTGTAGTACCCTTTCCTACCTTCAGTTTGGTTTTATAGCCAACGTCATAGTAAGTGCTAGATTACCCGGGTTAGGTTTAGTATTCCTTAGCTGCCATACTCACTTAAATCTTCTTTTCTCCCATCCTCTAAAATGCAGAATAGATGTCTGCTTCCTATTAAGCACTGCGGTAGCAATTACATATACTTTCCTGTCACAGACCCCCAGAATAAGATCAGAGTCTGGTTCTTCATCTCATGCTCTTGTCCATTTCTGCTAGATCCTATGTCTAACACCAGCATCTGCTAAAATAACAGCAAATCCACAGAAAATTCACTTCCTGCCCTTTCTGCCCAATTAACTTTTATGATGGAAAAGATCGTCCTGTGTCGTGGTAGTTAAACCATATTTGAAGATACTCTTAAAAAGTCCTTTGTCCTTCTTATTCACAGGGTTGTTATATAAGCACCACAAACTTCACCTAGCTGAAATAGTGTGCTAAAATTTACAAAAAGTATCTAAATTTCACAGATTTTTCTTCATACAATCCCAGTCCTTTTGGGTAGACATGCAGTTCACAAGAGCACATCAAAATATTTGTTTTGGTTAATTTAGTTTAGTGATTTAGCACCCAGAAGGAGCCTGAAGCACTCTCAACTCTGTTAATTTATTCCTACTCTGTCTTATGTCAACATGTTATTGTTAAAAGAAATGAACCATATCTTGAAGCTGAAATCACGAATATTATGAAAAATATCTCAGAATTCTTATTTCAAGAAGTACATGGAATAGACAGGCCAATGTGCTTTAGTGTGTCTGTTTATTGTTTGTTTATTGTTTGTTTGTTTTATTTTTAAAAATCATTTTAGGTTGGTTGGGTAATGCAGATTTTCATGGGGACAACTCCTGTTGAGTCTCTGGTAGCTGCAGGTAACATATTTGTGGGACAGGTAAGTTGGGAATTAGAAAAATATGATAGCATAGTGTCTTTGAGCTGGAAAACTGCTCTGGACAGAAAGTATTTCACCCCAAAAGAGTGAAATAAAAGCACTTGCACAGAATAGGAGGTTAAATAGAAATACTCTTTACATAAATACACAAAAAAACAAAAGGTGTTCAGGGAAAAGGATGCACAGACACAATCAGAATCAGTTCCTGCCTAGCTTCCCAGCTGAGCCCACCAGGCCTCAGCTAGGCCACAACCAGGCCAAGACCTCCCCCCATCACTAGGACTCAGTAGGACCAGTGTCGGCCAGTTTGCCACCCACATCAAGACAGGCCTACCCGAATTCAGTGCCTCCCCCAAGCCTCCTTGCACCCCTGCACTAGCTGGGCACACTAGGCCCAGCTGTGCAGCAAGAAAACAGCTTGGCCAAGGAGGCCACACTCCCCCACAAACCAGAGAGAGAGCAGCCACAGTGTGTGCCAGGAGCAGAGAGGAGGGAGAAAAGGGGCAGGACAGGCTGCGAGGTTTGCTTATATAGGGATTGCAGGATTGTGGGATGGAATAACAAATTACAGCTCCCTGTATCTGCCCTCTGGGATGGACTGTCCAGCCCCCTGGACTCTCTGTCTTGTGGAGGAACTTATCTCTATGGTAGGACACTTAGGCCTTAACCTACTGACACATAGGATTACAGAATACAGCTGCTCCATGAGCATATGGGTATATAAAAAATAACCATTTCACACGAAACCTGGACTCCAGTACAGCAGGACTGGTGATTGATTCACAGAATGCCAGTACAATCATATGCCAAGAGTAATGCAAAATTGAGTGGGTTTTTGAGAACCATGTGTTTTCCCAACAGAGAGTCAAGTAAAACTATAGGTGATAGTTCTCCCTTGAAATTAATAACAGACTGCTCCCAGGCTACAAAGAAATAACAGTTTGAGGGCTTTTTTTTCAATTGTTAAGGCAAAATCGGATGAAAAGAGGGCACATGAGACAGACAAGGCCAGGACACAGTGCAGAAAACTAAGATCCAGACCTGGCTGTGCAAGGACATAGCCACAAAAGCATGCAACACAGTCTAGCAATCCATTTTAACGGGAAATCCATGGAATTCATACTCTAACTGCATCTGTTCCAGGTTCCAAAGTAATGTGGAAAGATCACCAAGTAGAATCCTACCCTGAAAGTTACGTTAGCATATCGCTTATTTAGCAGGGATGCATCACTGTATCATACTGTTTCAAGATTTAAACTTGTAGCTCTGCATGACACTGCTCCAGGATGTGCTTAGGCACATGCTAAAGGGGCTGGGAGCTTTAAGCTGCTCCTAGTGGCTGATGTGCATCCCACTTGATGTGTGGCCTTACATGTTGTCCCACCTTACCTGACTGTCCTTAACTTACTCAGAATTGCGTTAGGATTTCTTAGCAGTTTCATAGGACCTATGGGAGAGATGGCAAACCAAGTAGAATTGTCTTCAGACAAAAAGGATTTTGGCACAATTTTTCTTCTTGAGGTAAAAACCTCCAAACCTATTAATATTAAGAGTATGCATTAGCACTAAGATTAACTAGTCAAAAACATAGATTCATAGAATGGTTTGGGTTGGAAGGGACCTTAAAGATCATCTAGTTCCAATGCCACTGCCATGGGCAGGGACTCCCCTCACTGTACTAAATTGCTAGAGGCTTCATCAAGCCTGGCCTTGAGCACCTCCAGAGAGAAGGAATCCATGACCTCCCTGGGTAACTGTTCCTCACCACCCTTATTTTCTAACATTTTAACTAAATCTGTCCTCCTCAAGCTTCAATCCATTCCTTCTCATCCTGTCACAACAAGCCACTTGTAAAAAAGTCCCTTTCTTGTAGCCCTCCTTCAGGTATTGGAAGGCAATTGCTATAAGGTCTTTCCAGAGCCTTCTCTTCTCCAGGCTGAACAACCCCAACTCTCCCAGCCTGTCCCCACAGGGGAGGTGCTCAGCCCTCTGATTATCTTCATGGCCCTTCTCTGGACATGCTTCAGCAGTTCAATGTCCCTCTTATGCTACGAGAATGGGACAGGATACTCCAGGTAGAGTCTCACAAGAGCAGAGTAGAGGGGAAGAATCACCTCATTCAACCTGCTGACCACACTTCTTTTGATGCAGCCCAGGATATATTTGGCTTTCTGGGCTGCAAGCACACATGGCCAGCCCATGTTGAGGCACACATCTAAGAAAGGGTGATGCAGCCACTCATTTTCATTTGCTGATAAAATAAACCTCTGAATTCAGGGTTTATTAGAAAGTTCTTAATTTATTAGTTGTTTTTCAATTCCAGACAGAGTCTCCTCTCTTGGTGCGGCCCTACTTACCATACATCACCAAATCTGAGCTCCACGCAGTCATGACATCAGGATTTGCAACAATTGCTGGAAGTGTCTTAGGAGCATATATTTCTTTTGGGGTAAGATGGGAAAAGAGAACTTGAAAATATGCTGATTATCTGAAATGATGTAAGTATGAAGCCTAGGTGAAATGCTTTAGAAGTATATCTGAGGTTTGGGTTTTGTTTTGGTTTTGTTTGTTGTTTTGTTTGTTTAGTTGGTTTGGATTTGGTTTGGTTTTTTTAATTAAACACAAAAATTCCCTGCCTTCTGACAGTAAAAAAGAATAGCAAGATTTGACCTTGAATATGTTGTAATTAGCACAAACCTCTGTGTGAGTAGTACAGAGAGGTTTCCCACCACAGGTGCAAGGAAATTACTTCAGATACTTTGTATACTATATAAATTTGTATACTTTCCTACAGTCTAGATTAGCTGATGTATGGAATATACTCTCAATCTTCCCACTTCTCTGGCAGTGATATAAACTCCTTCAAGAACTGTCCCTGCTGTTTGAGCCTAAAGAATTGACTTGTGACTGAGTTTCTAGTGATGCTGTACGAACACAAGTAGGAAGTATCTTGTCTGCTAAAGAGTTGGCAGCACAAAGCCAGAAAAACAGGGTGGAAGGTATGACTTATGATCAGAGTCACTGAGGGATATTGATAAATATGCTAGTTCCATATTTGAATAAAATACTTTGGAGAGGCAGAGGCAAGCGTTGACTAAAAAGGTCAAGACAGTAAAAGAAGAAAAAGAAAGATGCAAATACTGCAGGAGTTACTAAAGAAATTATTTTGTGTAGAAATTTGTGCAAGTTGTGAAAGGGAAATAGAACAATTTACATTAGGCCATGTAAACTTTTTTTTTTTAAACACAGCTTCAAGGGACAAAATGATGTTCTGCTACTGCAAGGCATACCGTTTGTATTACTCTCTGCTTTGCTATTGATACATCCATCTGTACTCAATAGACCTAGGTTTTCTGACTTGTTTTGCCTTCTGTCTTGCCACTAGAATGGAGTGAAGCGCCTTGCCTCCTGGAAAGATTACTCCAATACTTTTAATTATTTAGACTTTCCTTGTCTCCAGTTGACTTTCTCATGTACAACTCACTCTCTTCTTTTCCTTATGTGCAGTGTGAACACTTCAATAAGCCCCTGTAGAAAGTCAACCAATCATCTAAAAAACTTTAATTGCTTTCCTCCATGTTTGTACATGATACAGTTATCACAGCATTATCTTGTCACCTGGTTCCAGATTTCTGCCTCACATATACTGACTGCTTCTGTCATGTCAGCACCAGCATCATTAGCCATATCCAAACTATTCTGGCCTGAAACTGAACAGCCTGCAGTAACTCTGACAAGTGGCCTACAAATGGCAAAAAGGTAAGCTGGTCAAGGCTATAGTTAAGAGTACTACTCAGGCAAAAATGAGATTCCAATAAACAACTCCTCATATATAAAATTTAAGGGGTAATACACAGTGGATGTGCAAGCAATAAATTAATTGTGCACCAATAGACCACAAATGAATAGTTTGTGAATTCACATGCAGCATGCCCCATTACAGTGTATGGAGGTATCACTGCCTGTTGGGACAGCACAGGGATGTGAATGATCTGGGTCAGATGGCAAAATCTTGAAATAAAGAGGGAAATACCTTCCTTGGTGAGCCACCAAGAGGTTTTCTCATTTGCTCTGTTGCCGTCTTTGCTTTGTAACACATCTGTAAATGCAAACATACAAAAGCAAAGATGGAGCAAACATTTCAACATGACAGCGGCAAACTTTGCACATCTGCAGGGAAACTCACTCACTTCGGTGAACAAGAGGCAAAGCAAAAAGTCTTGGAAGAAGGTGTTCCTAAACAGCCTGCAAAGGCTGCCTGGGAGAAAAGCAGTGCCCGCTCCCTCACATCAGCTGTGCCACAAGCAGTCACAGTACCGAGAACTGATTCAGATCTTGGCCTGAATGTGCCAGAATTCATCGTCAAGGCACCAAAAGCATACCCTCCCAGTAGTTCATATGAAGATCAAGAGTAAAAACCTGTTTCATTTTATCATTGTTTTTCTGTGACTGAACAGATAGCTCTGGCAGTAGATTTCTCATCAAATCCATGAAACTTTTAGTTCTGTGATTTGTTCTTGAATTTAAAAATACTCACATTCTGGCTTTCTTTTCATTAATAAAGTGACTCAAAGAACCTGCTAGAAGCAGCTAGTCAAGGTGCCTCTACCTCCATCCAGCTGGTAGCAAACATCGCTGTGAATCTGATCTCCTTCCTTTCCCTGCTGGCTTTTGTTGACTCAGCCCTCTCTTGGGTGGGCAACCTGTTTGACTATCCACAACTGAGCTTTGAGGTACGATTTCCAGGTCCTTCATGCAGCTTATATACATGCATATTTTGTCTTTCTCAGATTAAGTTTGTGTGTGGCTTTTGGGGGGAAATGTTTTGTTTTGGTTTATATGATCTTAAAGTGTTTATTTTTGTATGCCTGTTCTTGAAAAATGTGTTTACAGCCAAAGTAAAAGTGTTGCTATGTAAATATTTCTGTATCCATCAGTCCATATATAGTTTCCTTGTGATGAGCTTGCTTACCAACTGTGATGGCTTTAAGACTGTGTCTTTAATTTTTCCTCACAAAGTTCGAGCAGAAAAGTGAAAGAATGTAAATAAATCACTATTGGGTGTAAGAATGCAAAGTAATGATTATTCTAAACACTTCCATTGAAGAGATAGACATGTTTAAGTGTCAGTACTCAAAATGAGGTTCAGGCAGTCCGTCTCTCTTAGTTTGTCTGCTCCACTCTTCTTCTGGTTGGATATAACACACACTTGCATACTGACCTTGTTGAGCTGAGTTTAACAAACCTCTCTCTGCTTCTTGGCTTTCTTCCCTCTTTGCTTGTTCTGGGAAGGGGCCGGGGGAAGGCCCCTTTAGGAAGAAGCGCAGCCCCTCCAGGAGGGCCAGGGAGCTTTGTTGTGTTTTTCTATTGATCGTACATATTTGTAATGTTGTGAATAGTGCATATAGAATCATAGAATCAACCAGGTTGGAAGAGACCTCCAAGATCAACCAGTCCAACCGATCACCCAGCCCTATCCAATCAACTAGACCATGGCACTAAGTGCCTCATCCAGTCTTCTCTTGAACGTCTCCAATGAGGGTGACTCCACCACCTCCCTGGGCAGCCCATTCCAACGGGCAATCACTCTCTCTGTGAAGAAGTTCCTCCTAATATCCAGCCTATACCTCCCCCGGAACAACTTGAGACTATGTCCCCTCATTCGGCTGCTGCTTGCCTGGGAGAAGAGACCAACCCCCACCTGCCTACAACCTCCCTTCAGGTCGTTGTAGACAGCAATGAGGTCATCCCTGAGCTTCCTCTTCTCCAGGCTAAACAAGCGCAGCTCCCTCAGCCTCTCCTCATAGGGTTTGTGTTCCAGGCCCCTCACCAGCTTTGTTGCCCTTCTCTGGACATGTTCCAGTACCTCAACATCTCTCTTGAATTGAGGAGCCCAGAACTGGATATAGGACTCAGGGTGTGGCCTGACCAGTGCTGAGTACAGGGGAAGAATAACCTCCCTTGTCCTGCTGGCTACACTGTTCCTGATACAGGCCAGGATTCCATTGGCTTTCCAGGCCACCTAGGCACACTGCTGGCTCATGTTCAGCCAGCTATCAACCAGCACCCTCAGGTCCCTCTCTGCCTGGCTGCTCTCCAGCCACTCCAACCCCAGCCTGTAGCACTGCTTGGAGTTGTTGTGGCTGAAGTGTAGAACCCTGCACTTAGCCTTGTTGAATTTCATCCCATTGGCCTCTGCCCACCCATTGAGCTTGTCCAGGTCCCTCTGCAGGGCCCTTCTACCCTCCAACAGATCAACACCTGCTCCTAACTTGGTGTCATCTACAAACTTACTGATGACGGACTCAATCCCCTCATCCAGATCATCAATAAAGATATTGAACAGGATGCAGCCCAGCACTGATCCCTGGGGGACACCACTAGTGACTGGCTGCCACCTGGATGTGGCACCATTCACCACCACTCTCTGGGCCCAGCCCTCCAGCCAGTTCTTGACCCATTTCAGAGTGAATCTGTCCAAACCATGAGCTGCCAGCTTTGCCAGGAGCTTCTTGTGGCAGACAGTGTCAAAGGCCTTGCTGAAGTCCAGGTAGACTCCATCCACAGCCTTCCCCACATTCACCAGGTGGGTAACCTGATCACAAAAGCAGATCAGGTTGGTCAGGCAGGACCTGGCCCTCCTGAATCCATGCTGGCTGGGCCTGATCCCCTGACCATCTTGGAGGTTCTGTGTGATTGCACTCAGGATGACCTGTTCCATAACCTTGCCTGGCACTGAGGTCAGGCTGACAGGTCTGTAATTTCCTGCTTCCTCCTTCAGGCCCTTCTTGTGGATGGGCATCACACTGGCCAGCTTCCAGTCATCTGGGACCTCACCTGTGAGTCAGGACTGCTGATAAATGATGGAGAGTGGCTTGGCCAGCTCATCTGCCAGCTCTCTCAGGACCCTAGCATGGATCCCATCAGGTCCCATGGACTTGTGTGGATTCAAGTGGGTCAGCAGGTCCCTTACTGCTTCCTTCTGGATTACAGGGGGACTATACTGGTCCCCGACTCCATCTGCCAGTTCAGGAGGCCAGTTGTCCTGAAGACAGCCTGTCCCACTATTGAAGACTGAGGCAAAGGTGGTGTTAAGTACCTCTGCTTTTCTCTCATCTTTTGTTACTATATTCCTCTCCGCATACAGTGGAGGTTGTCCTT
This sequence comes from Indicator indicator, assembly GCF_027791375.1. Lineage (NCBI taxonomy): Eukaryota > Metazoa > Chordata > Aves > Piciformes > Indicatoridae > Indicator > Indicator indicator. The sequence goes on along the minus strand of NC_072053.1, from coordinate 53,208,320 downwards.
GCCTCTTATTTTGACATTAATATATTTGTAGAAATATTTTTTATTGTCCTTTACGGCAGTGGCCAGTCTAAGTTCTAAATGGGCTTTTGCCTCTCTAATTTTTTTCCTACAAGACCTAGCAATGTCCTTAAACTCTTCCTGGGATACGTCCCCTTTTTTCCAAAGGTGATACACCCTCTTTTTTTTCTCTTAATTCCTTTAGAAGCTCCTTGTTCATCCAGTCCAGTTGTCTCCCTCATCGGCTCCCTTTCCAGCACATGGGCACAGCCTGTTCCTGTGCCTTCAAGAGTTCTTTCTTGAAGTAAGTCCAGCCTTCCTGGACCCTTTTGTTTTTAAAGGCTGTTTCCCAAGGAACTTTCTGAGTTAGTTCCTTCAATATGCCAAAGTCTACCCTCCAGAAATCCAGGGTGGAGGTTTTGGTGCTGCCCCTCCTGGTTTCACCATATATTGAAAACTCAATTATTTATGGTCACTGGACCCCAGGCAGCCTCCCACCACCACATCTCCCACCAGCCCTTCTCTATTTGTAAACAGCAAATTGAGCAGGGCTGAACCCCTGGTAGGCTCACGTTACAGCTGGGATAAGAAACTATCCTCCATACACTCCAGGAACCTTCTAGACTACCTCTTCTCTGCAGTGTTCAATTCCCAGCAGATGTCTGGCAGGTTAAAGTCACCCACAAGAACAAGGGGAAGCAATCTTGAGGCAGCCTCCAGCTGCTTGAAGAAAATTAAATCAACCTCTTCTTCCTGATTAGGTGGTCTATAACAGACTCCAACCAGGATGTCAGACTTGTTGGCCTTTCCCCTAATTCTTACCCATAGGGACTCAACCTGATCATCCTTAGTCTCAACCTCCATGACGTCCAGAGTCTCCCTAATACACAGGGCTACTTCTCCACCCCTTCTCCCTCTCCTGTCTCTCCTGAAGAGTCTGTAGCCCTTGATTACAGCACTTGAGTTGTGAGAGTCATCCCACCACGTTTCTGTGATGGCAACAACATCATAGTTTTCCTCCTGTACCAAGACTTCCATCTCCTCTTGTTTGTTACCCATGCTGCGTGCATTAGCGTACATACACTTCAGCTGGGCTGCTGGTTTTGCCCCTGTCAGTGGCCTACCACACTCAGCTTCCTTTGGTTCATCTCTAGTAATGTTGTGCTCACTCCCCTCCCCCTTCAAGCCTAGTTTAAAGCCCTTTGTACAAGCCCCGCCAGCTTGTGTGCCAAGATGTTTCTCCCCCTCTGTGACAGGTGTACCCCATCTGTTGCTAGCAGACGTTTGGGCCGTATAGAGTTCCCCAAGATCAATGAACCCAAAATTTTGTTGGTGACACCAGCCTCTGAGCCACTTATTAATCAGGAATGATTTCCTGTTAATTAGGAATGATTCCTGATATTTGTACATATTCATTGCATTTCATCATAGATTGTAGTTTGCCTGTACATACAGCTTCATCTGCCTCCGAACTGAGCTAGCCTGGTTATTGTCAGTGTGAGAGGGGGATTCCAGCTCTCCACTGTAATACCAGTGAAGCAGATCTCTTTGTTACACGCTTGCCAAGCCATTACCATCTCCCTTGGATAAACATTAAAGTGGCTTCAGCTTCATAAAGCCTCATCAATCTCTTAAAGCTCACTAGCTTCATATAGATATGGGACAAGGCCCCATATTTACACTCTGTCTGAAGCCATGCTTACTCAGCATCTCCTAGTTCTTAACACAGTTAAATTGTAAAACTGCACCCAAATTACTTAGCTGAGCCAACAAGTTTTAAACAGGGTTTCTTTTTTTTAACTCGGGTCAACACATAATTTTTGACCCAATGTGACAGTCTTGCCTCAGTGTTTTGGGGCTTTTTTATTTGCAAGTTCCTAGTAAAATCTTGTGTGAAACAAGGATATATCATGGTGATAAAGGTGCTGCAGTAGTGGACAGATACTCAGCATATGTGGCTTCAGCAATACTAAGACGATACCCTGCAGTTTCCAAAGACTATCCCACAACACAGACACCCACAGCAAAGATACACAAGTATGCAGCCACAATCATGCAAGGGCTGGTACTTTAATGGTTGTGAGCTGGAGTAAAATTTAGACAGAGAAAGAACCCACAAGGAACTGAGACCCACAAACACATTGTAGTCAGCTATATATCCCATATAAGAAATACTAACATCTTGCGGACAAAGAAACCCATAGTGAATAGTAACTGTTTAGATACCTCAATTACATTCTCTAAGGACAATCTGAACAAACTGTTTCACAGCTGGAGCTATTTTCTCTGTAATACAAAAAATAAGCTTTGCTGTGATAGTGTTTTTTGTTTTGTTTTTAATTTGCATTAGAAAAAGCATGTATGGCTTTAATTATGTTAGATGCAAAGCTTCTATGCAGTGACAATTGTTTTGTTTACACCACCTGGGAGTCCAATAACATGGTAATTAAGCATGTTCATTAACAGGCTTGATTTAATCATCAGGAAAACTATGCTTCTCAATTCACTTATCAACTCTTAAGTCAGCCTTCCCTTGCTTCAAACACTATGACCAGTCTGAAGGCCTTTCAGGGTGAAAAAAAAAAACAGCACAGAAATTTTTGTTCTATTTGGTGTAAAATTACAGGCATATCTAATTACTATACCTAGATTTTGGGTTAGTCTTTTAAAAATTACTCAGGCATACCTTACTATTAAAAATCCTTTGTTTCCCGTATGTGTTAGCTGTAAGTATTCAAAGCCAGTTTTCTTTTACTGAAATAAATCTGTCCTTGTTTCAAGTTTAGAGAATTTATGACCTGCTTTGTCTTAATATTTTGCAGACCATTTGTGCATATGTCTTCATGCCGTTCTCTTTCATGATGGGTGTAGACTGGGAAGACAGTTTTACTGTTGGTGGTCTACTAGGTTACAAAACTTTCTTCAATGAATTTTTGGCATATGAGCGCCTCTCAGAACTCATTCACAACCGAGAAAAGGGTGGGAGCATGTACATTAATGGTGTGAAACAGTATATGACTGTAAGTACCATTTTTTATTCTACAGAACTATTTGATTTATACTTTTCTGCAGAGACTTTTTAATACGAGCATAAAAAGTGTAATGGTGGCATACTACTCTAAACTGTGTCTTTATGCCTGCACTGACCTTTGCTCCTCGAATCAAGACAAAATGTGAGTGTGGAGAAACCTCAAATACAAAGCTTCCTTTTGAACAGCGTTTAGTATTCATTATCTGGTGTGATGTTGTGGATACTTGTCTTATATAAAAACCAAGACACATGTTCCTGACCACTTGCATTCCTTATTACAAGAACACAGTTCACAAGTGTAGGCAGAAAGCCAGGTGGTCTGGTGAAATATTCACATGCTTGCTTGAGCATCCATTACCAGTTTTCCAGGAATTTCCAGAAGTAGGATCCAGGACCAGGCTTACCTTTGATCTGCCTGATACAGTCATGATGTGTTCTACAAGAGGAACATGGCTCTGAATTACTGAATGAGTGAATAGATAGGTTGGTTTTTTTTAAATCCAAAACTCAGTCTTAAAATGCAGACCTCATCAACTGTGTTTGTTAGTAGGGTTTTTGTTGTTGTGGTGGTTTGGTTTCGGGGTTGATTTTTGTTGTTGTCTGTTTGGTTTTGTTTTAGGGTATTTGTTGGTTTGTTTTGTTTGATTTGTTTTGGTTGGGTGGTTGGTTGGTTGGTTTTTAAGTAATATATCATGTAGAACTTTCATGTTCACTTCTAATACCTATAAACTTTAGCTTCTTTGGTTAAAACTCTGATATAGAAATAACCTGATTTATAACACTAGCAAAAATTACCCACTAACCATTTTAATTATGGCACAACAGTTCAGGTGAGAGTGTGTTTGACCTCCACTTTTAAATCGTCTTTGGCTTCAGAACTCTATAATACATTCAGGTATGGATATTCAGTCAGAGCAAGCAAACAAATGGTATTCTGAACTCCCTCACCTGAGTCAGCAATAACAAGGCTTCCTGTTTTCAGAGCTAGGAAAGTGCAAATGAAAGCAGGTAAATCACAGTACACAAAGCCCTTACCAGGAAAAGCAGGTGGAGCTGGCACTTGGAAAGCATTTTCCTGCTTATGGGCAGAGTGATTGAAAATATCTACAAATTTATTTTCATAAAATAGAAACGGAAACAGGAAAACTATTAGAACACTCACTCAGGCATCTTCATCTTGAACACAAAACACAGTAAACAGGAATTCAGAGTTGCCAGAGAGACAAAAATCCATTTGTTATGTTTACTGCTTTCAAAAAAATGTTTGAACTATGTTTGTCTGAAGGTTTGTACACTAGTATCACTCAAAGCAATTTTGTCTGTTATGAGGGGTCCTTTCATGGGGAAAAAGGCCAACCCAACCTTGTCCCTGCTCTGAAGTCCAAACTGAGCTGATGTTGCCCAAGAGGAAGAAGGTGGCTGAAGTCAGGAAGGAAATAAACCTCTAATGGGGATCCCAAAATCATAATATCCCTCTGTGTGTTATGACATAAAAGCACCTGCTCTCTAGAAGATCATTTGTGTCTTCTGAGCACAGCATGGAGCACACACAGAGAAGCTTTGCACATGAAGCCTTTGTAATGTGGTGGGTTGAAAATTCCCCCCAACATTAAATTTGCCAGACCAGCTCAGTTGGAAGCAAATGAAAGCTATATTTACAAACAAAACTACAATCTACAATGAAATGCAATGAATATTTGCAAATATACAATATTTACAATATTTTCAGATATTTACAATTAATGAACAGCACAAGTACCTCCCTGGCCAAAGACCAGGGGAAGCTGCAACAGCTTCTCCCTTCCCTGCCTCCTCCCCTACCCCTCTGTACACAAGGGTCCAGAAACGGAAGCAGAGAAGTTAATACCCATCAAAACACTGCAGCCAAGGTCAAGCAGAAGCAAGTTAGTCTTTCCCAGAGTGAAGACACAGGAAGAGAGAAATTGGTTTGGTAGATATTGGTAGATAAGAAATCTTATGGCAGATATCTCTCCAAGGGGATTGTTCAGAATTATCGTTATTTTCCTTTTTACATCCGAGAGTAATTTATTTACATTTTACTACTTTCTGTTCAAGATCCGTGAAAAATTTCAAAGCATAGCCTAAAACTACCACAAGCCTTCTGCTTGTTGAGGGACAAAGAAGTCAGGGACAGATACCAAAACTTGAGGTTTCAATAGAGTGTTGCAGTTAGGAACAAGAAACTCAGTTAATGGTCTCTGACTCACACCTTCAAAAATAGCAGCTAAATTAACACTAGTAAGATAGGAATTATTGTTTGTTTAATCACTAGTACTGAATATTTCAACAAAGCATAACAATATGCATGAAAAACAGAACCATCACATGATTTATGAATCCTTAGGCAGTGGGTATGAAAAGCTGCAGCTTTCAGCAACAAGATGAGCCTACCATGCTGAAAGCCAGATAGCGAGGCTGCAACCAAGCAAACTGGACTCATTTCAGTTCTTGGAACCCTGAGCCATATTTTCAGACCTCTAAACCAACATAGGCTGTCTCAAGCCACTCAAAATGGCATCTGTTTGTTTTCCAGGTTCGCTCTGAAGTCATTGCCACTTATGCTCTTTGTGGATTTGCCAACTTCGGCTCACTGGGACTGGTTGTAGGAGGCCTGAGTAAGGACATTTCCCAAAGACAATTTCTTTGTCAAGCAGATTGCCAAGAGAACTCACAAAACAACAAGCTGTGGTTGAAGCTTAGAAACATTAGGGGTTGAATAACTGTTCTGCTGAGACCTACCACCCAACTGTGCATGAAAGAGCTCCCAAAGGTGTTTGGGCTTTGGTATGGAGGTCCTGGGAAAGGGGCTGAAGGCAATGTGAGGAAACCAGATCTTGCAGATAGGTTTCCCTGTCTCGCCCTCAGTATATGAGCCTGAGCTACTACAGGCCTCAGGCTTCAGGAGGAGCAAAAAATTTCTATAGACTGCTGGTTTGAAAGACAAAGTTGGCTGTTTCCTGTAAAAATGTCACATATATGCAGGAGGTTTCTAGGGAATGGGGAAAAAAATCACCATTTAGGTTCTTCCCTGGGTGGAGAGCTATAACCTGGAGCCCAGGTGGGCTCTGCAGTGGCAGCAGTGGGGCAGCATGGAGGAGCAGGAGACACAGCCCTGAGGCCAGACACCAGTGCTGTGCCTTGGAGTTTGTTTCTGAAAGCTGCCTTTGGCTGGCATGAATGGACAAACTGGCAAAGAAATCAAAGGTTGCTGCTTTATATGCAAACTGCCTTCTTAACAGAAAGAGCACTAAGCCTTCAAATGGCATGCTAGAAATATCTCCGTTTCCCTCCTTTCTTCTGGTTCAAATTGCAGGGTGGCAATTCTGCTATTGGTGGGAGAGCTGGCTGTTTCATTTTCTGTATATGTATTTATGTTTGACATACACTTCAATTTTCTTCCTAGCAAGTATTGCTCCTTCAAAAAAAAAGGAGATAGCTGGTGGTGCTTTCAGAGCAATGATTGCAGGAACTGTTTCCTGTTTCATGACAGCCTGTGTTGCAGGTACCGTACCACTTAGTGTCTCTTTAAATCAGTGACCACAGGGTGGCAGTGCGCTGGTACCGTACACAGCTAGGCAGCCCCGATCACTAGTATTTTCGGATTTGGCAGGATTAAAAGTCAATATGCTGAACAACTTTTTGTCTTAATGTTAGGTTGACATCTTGGATTGTTAATATTCCCAGTAAGCATTTAAGTTAATGAAGCTGACCTAATGTGGGTATCAGCAACATATCCTTATTTTCACAGTTTTACCTTCAAAGTGAATAGGGAGTCACAAAGCAACAACGATTTTAGGGAGGAATTTTTTTAAAAGCATAGTATTAATTACTAAAAGGATTGAGCAATTGAACAGTCATGATTCAGCAGGCAAAAGTTATCCCCAGTATTTAACAATCCCTTTACCAGCTTTCCTTTCTGAGTATGTGACACACAGAACTGATGAAAGCACTCATAATCATCCAGTGAAGATCTTGAAGCTTTACGTAGCTAAAACCAGTATGTCTATTTCTACCACAGCTTCCTTAACCCTTCATGTTTACTGCAACAAGAGAAACATATACATTTGAAGGATTAGACTATACTGCTTTCTGAAGGTCATAGAACTAGTCCAAGTGAAACATCATTAGTCTGACAACACTTCCCAACATTTTAATACATGACACTGTTCTGCATAACTCAGGAATCACAAAGCCTTACTAAAATGTGTCATTTCACAATCTTTGCCTTAAGAATAAAATTGTGAACAGACACTGGTAAATCTTTCCAAAACAATAAAATCTGTTTTGGAAAGAAAATTGTGTTTCACCCACTCCTGCCACAGCAAATGCTTTCCTTAGGCCTGGAAGAAGATAACAGAGAAAAGCATTTCCTACTGTATCAGCAAGATAAGGACATATTAAAGATATGTCTGGGTTCCACAACACTATGTACAAGAAGGAGCTGTCACTTCCACATTTGTTGTGTGAATCACTGCAATGAATTCTAACATTACTATTTATATGAAATGTTGGAAAGCATCTAGCAAAACAAAAATAAAGAAGCCTTAACTATCTCCATTTAAAACAAAATGAATGGTCCTGTATTTACTTGAACTGCTGTAAATGCAGCATACCTCCATTTTATCTAATGAAAGCACACTGGCCCAGAAGTGAAAAAGCTTTTAGCATACTTTTTTTGTAGCATTAGAAGAGGGAAGGAGGAACAACTGAAATGGTCCAAGTACAACAGGTTACTACAATTTCTACACAAATAATAATTTTTAAAGGTGCTTACTCTCTTTAATCCATCTATTAAAAAAAAAAACAGTTCAAAGGTTTCGATCTTGCACCATTACAGAAGCATCTCAGAGGGTGATATTGTATCAGCCAGAATATTTCAGACAATCATATATATTCCAATGATTGACATCTCCAAGTCTTACCTTCCTCTTCATTATTCAGTAATGTAATTGTTACTTACTTGACAGGAATGTTGACTGGCTATGGTCTGGATGTTCCTTGCCACATCTTACTAGGAAATGCCTTCAACTCCACAGATTTCCCTGCCAACAGCACACAGTTAGCTGAATGTTGCCAGCAACTCTTCTCCAGGTATTGAATAACTCTTCAGCCTTCCATCAGCATGACTTAGGGAGCTTACATATTTTGTAAAAGCCTAATTTTATTACATGTATTTGGCTTTTTTTACTTAGGCGGCTGGTTTCCATGAGCTTGCATTTGTAAAGAAAAAAATATTTTACCACTGCTGAACTGGGCAGTCTCTGTTACACATTCTTTATGATATTCTCCATTTGTGTCTGGCATTCCCTGCCAACCCCAAACAGAATAAACAAAGAACTCAGAATATCTTTGTCCAGACATCCTGAAAGGCTGAAGATAGTTTATCATGCAAAGTTTCAGTGGCCTATCTCAGGGTCATCAAATATTAACATTAAAAAAAAAAAAACAGTATCTGAGCATACTTCTAGCTGAAAAAAAGGTCAGTAGATTTTCCTTCTGTTGTTTGTGAATCTGGTTGAAGATAACAGTCATTCTGCCTGTTTACACAGAAAATTTTGCATAGATTTGAAGTAGAAAAATATTCTGAGGTAATTCACATTTGATAATTCCCTATACAAGAGAGAGAAAAAAAGGAATAATAATAGTAAAGAAGGAATATATTTACACATATTTGACACTATCTCACAAAGAATCAAAGGTCTATGCATGCAGACTGTGACAAGAACCTTTTTAAATCTGTCTTAATGGGTTGCCTTTTTTTACCTTCATTTTAGAAATACATATTGCAATTCGTCTTTTTTTTTTTTTAATAGAACTTCATCCTTCTTTTCATGTTTCTTTTAGTACAGTGCTCTAGGATTGAGTGTTTGCCTACAATATAAACATACAATGCAAGTGTAACAGCAATGTTGCTGCAATCTAACCTGCAAGGATTCTCTTCACAAAATCCTCAAGGGGGAATCTTTTTTCAGGATTGTTTTGATTTCACTGGATCTACTTTCATACCTCCTCACATAACTAAACCACAGGGGGCTTTGTGTATAGTGGAGGTGTCTTGCTACATCTTAGTATCAAGACATGGCAACTTGAAATTTCTTATGATGTTTAATTCCTTACATTAGAAGTCAAATTTCCACCTCTACTTCAGATGTTTTTTTTGTTTTCTATCATACTCTTTTGATATGTATATATCTATGTCTTCCATGTCTTGGCATAAAATGTAGCTCTAAATATGGGCATATGTAATATGTAAAGTGGCCTTTATTGTCATGGTAACATTTTTAGATTTCTACTATTCACAAAAATATAATTAATATAATATAATATAATATAATATAATATAATATAATATAATATAATATAATATAATATAATATAATATAATATAATATAATATAATATAATATAAATCGTATTTTTCCAAAAAATCATGTAGATATTCAGATTACCTGCCTGAATGTAAGCAGTTGTGTACCACTGCAAGAAGTTCCCATTCTTGCAATCTGATGTTCCAAATGAGTTTATCATAACACTGAAACACTGTCAAAAACATGTTTGCTCAAAAAAAACCCTGTCATATTGGGTACATTCCTTTGTTCATATTTCTTCATCACGTTTCTTCATCAGTCAAATTTTTCCTTATCACATTAATTTTAGTTCTATCAAATTGCTACAAAGACCAGAACTTGCTCTATTGTCACCAGAATCAACGTTGAGCAAGTGTTTTGGAGATGCAATACCTGAGGAAGACATACTTGAGGCAAAATTACTTTATACAGAAAACCAGGCACCAACCAGACAAAAAGGAAGAATATCTCGTCATGGGATATGGCTGATGTTTGGAAAAATCTTCCTTCCGTTTCACTCATGAAAATTTTAACACATTTAAAGTTGCTTTGGAGAAAGTGTGTTTGTGTATATACATGTACTGTCTATATGTGGGTGTGGGAAGGACAGAGATTTACACAAAGGAAAGGCAATATATCTTATTTCTTCTTTTATTTCCTTCCCCAGTGTAAATCATTCACAAGAGATCTTCTCTGGAGGAAACTACAGCCTGAGTGCCTGGAAAGGATGTTGCCAAATACTGCATCAACCTGCTTTGCACTGCACTTGGATGAAGCCTTAAATTTTTGAGGAGATAGATCATAAACAAGAGCTGTGTATCTTGGTAGAAATATAATAAAAATTTCCTTTTCCACAAGTGTGAACCATCCTCCACTCCCATTTCCTTTCTGTCTCTTACCAGTTCAATTCCATTGAATTGTTTAGAATTAATCATAAATAAAACTACCATAAATGCAAGACACTTCTTGCTGGAAATCTTTTGTCTCATTATAGATCAGAAAAGAAGAACATATTTGAAACTGATTCTCCTAATTTCCTTTCTACTCTGAAACCAATTAATGTGTACAACTGAACTGCTATAGGCAAGAAGAAATTCAGATTAGGAGGATTCCCTGACACTTACAGAAAGCTATGAACAAAAAATATTAAAAATTGATATACATTCATAGTATTCATGCTTTTTCTGATAACAAAGAAATGTTTTTACTGCTCAGACTAAATTATTCTGTTCTCAGAAATCTCTGCACATAACTATGGCTACTTATGAATTTTGCTGCTGATATTTGGTGCATCTCACGAGCTTGGTCACTGAAGCATCCAAATTCAGGACTAGCCACCGTGTGCCTCTGTCCCACTCCTTCTGCCCATGTAGGTATCCAGGAGGTTGGACACTGTTTGTAAGTTATTCATAAGAATGGAATTGTCCAAACTCCAAGGAAAGTTTCCTGTATCAATTCTTCCCAATCTGTGTTGTAACAGCAGTGAAAATTGATCCTGGAGTCTCCAGCCAGGAACTCAGAGCAATATTCCTATCAGAATCATAAAATCATAGAATTATAGAATGATCAAATCATAGAATGATAGAATCATAGAACAGTCTGGGTTGGAAACTCCAAAGGTCATCCTTTCCAGCCCCCTCTGCAGTAAGCAGGGGCATCCTCAACTAGATCAGGTTGCCCAGAGCCTTGTTGAGCCTCACCTTGAATATCTCCAGGGATGAGGCCCCAACCACCTCTCTGGGCAACCTGTTCCAGTGTTCCACCACTCTCATAGTAAAGAACTTTTTCCTAACATCCAGTCTGAATCTGCTCTTCTCCAGTTTGAAGCTATTGCTCCTTGTCCTATCACTACAGGCCTTTGTAAACAGTCCGTCCTTCTTGCAGGCCCCCTTCAGGTACTGGAAGGCTGTGAGTAGGTCTCCCCAGAGCCTTCCCCAGGCTGAAAAACTCCAGCTCCCTCAGCCTGTCTTTGTGGCAGAGGTGTTTCAACCCTACATTATTTTCATGACCCTTCTCTGGATCTCCTCCATCCCTGTCCTTCCTGCTGTGATGGGTTGAGATTACCCCTCAACTAAGTGGAAATTACCCCCAGAATAAATTAAAAAACAAACAAACAAACAAAAAACCAAACAAAGGGGAAAAAAAACAAATCCAAAACAAAACGACCAAAACCTCAGATATTGGAAACGAAATGAAAGTTATATTAAAAAAAAACATAAGCTAAAATCTAGAAGTATAAAATGCAATTAATATGCACAAAATATATTTACATATATTTACAATTCAGAAAAACAAATACAAGGATTCCCTTGAACAGAGTTACACCCACCAGAGCTTGGACAGCCCAGAGGGTTGCTTTCAATCTCCTTTACCAACCCTCTCCCTTCCCTAGTACCTTCAGAGACACAATACAAGCCAGTTCAGACAGCAGGAAAGAGGCAAGGAACCAACCCATGCAAAAGCAGCAGAAAATAACAAGTGAAAAGGAGACATAACAATCTGTGCAGGAGACTTTATCCTAATCAGCAGCCCGGTGGAATGATACAGACATATCGTTATTATTCTTCCATATCCAATGGCTAACTTTGTTT